>NC_058132.1:241810054-241838378 GCF_016433145.1 Gracilinanus agilis
ATGGTTGTGATAGAATATTATGGTATTTTAAGAACTGATGAGGGAGATGGTTTCAAAAAAACTTGGGAAGAATTATATGAACTGATGCAAAGCAAAGTGATCAGAATCAGGAGAACATTGTACATAGGAACAGCAATACCATATGATGATCAGCAATATGATGATCCAAGACAATTCCAAAAGACGTTAGGTGAAAAATGATATCCACTTCCACAGAAAGAACTGATGGAACTGATGCAGATCAAAGCTTACTTTTAAATGTTTTCTTTATTTTTCTTGTCTTTTTTTTCAGGGGCAGTGAGTCCATTTTCTTTTGTAATAACATGGGCATATGTTTTGCAAGACTCCCCACGTACAATCTAAAGCCAATTACTTGCCTTTTCAAGCTAGGGGGATGGGAGGAAGGTAGAGAATTTGGAACTCAAAAAATTTTAATGAATTGTTTTTACATATAATAAAGGAAAAAGAAATAATTTTTAAAAGCCAATGCTCTCAACTGTACATCACATTACATCCTACATTCTGTAGTTTTGACTAGGTAGAAGCAATATTTTTTAGAGCTGGCTGGGACCTTAGCAATGTCCTAATTTAATAGAAGCACCCAAGTTTGAAACTTGTCTTTGCCACTTCCTGTCTGTGAGATGTTGAACAATTTATTTAACTTCCCTGGCTTCAGTTTATTCAATTGTAGAGTTAAAAAATGGACTACAACTAATCAATCAAAAAATATTTTTAAGTGCCTACAATGTGTTAGGCATCATGCAAGGCTATGGCAATACAAGTACAAATAATGAAGCAATTTCTATTGACATTGATCTTAGTTTCTAATAACTGCCCTTTGAGGTCCCTTGGAACTCTAAATCTATGATCCTCATTTTACAGAGAAGGAAACCAAGTTTTGAAGAGGTCAAGAGAATTGAATAACCTGCTCCATGTTCCATAATCCAATAACTTCTAATCTTATTCCCAAACCATTAGAAAATATGCCATTTTTTACAAATATGATGACCTATTAATCAATAAGCCTTAATTATCAACTAATCCTTTAAAATAATTTTCAATGGGCTATCGGTTCAGAAAGAACCTAAAATAGAATCATCCCAAAATATTTATATTTTTTCTTTTTATCTTTTTATTTGCCTTTTCTGAAATATTTCCTAACTTACAACTAATTAATTTGCTCTTAAACTGTGTATGTGAATGAAATTGGTAGTATCTAAACTTTGAGGATACATATTATGAAAATATTTATAAGATTTTTATTTATAGAATAAAATTTATCAAACAGAATTAGGAAAGTTATCTCCTAAATAAAAGTGATCCTACCAACAGAGATACCTTTGCTTTGGTTCAGGTAACAAAGGCTTGAATAAGTACATGAAATAATTTGTCCTTAAAACTGCTTCAGACATTGCACTGAATTGTGCAATAGACTCTAAATCTGTCAAATGCTGTTAGAGTTCATTATCATGTAAAACAATTACATTGTATGAAATGATCAAGAAGTGGAACTGTCTGACACACAGTCTTACTCTCACAGAACAACAAAAAAATTTTATTTGGGAGATGAATGTGTTTCACTTATATCTGAAAAAGCAAGACGATTTCGTTTCTTTTAAAATGGCTATTTCCATTAACAAAGAGATGACTATCTTGCCCCTGCCTACGTGGTGCATTATAAAGCTCTCAAATGATATATTATAAAGATCTTTTTGTATGGTCTTTTGTATTTGAAATATCTCTTCCTTGAAATTAAATTCAGCTCCCAAAATCACAACTATATAATTTCCTTACTTCTTCTCCATTAGTTACAGCAAACTCCTGAGATCACAAAGGCAGCATGTCTTTTAGTGATTAAAATATATGCCTTCATTCCTGATAAAGGAGCAGGTCGAGTATATTTATAAATATTACTATCATTGTCCAACAAGATCTCAATTGTTTGACTCTACTGACTAAACATAAGTGGAGGTCCCATGTCCCCACTTACTGTAATCTTTGAAAAGTCTTATTAAAAGCCAACAAATCATTAGGAAGATTCCAACAATCTCAAGATCTAAGTATATTCTGTAATCAACACAAATTAGCTATTTGTACCACTAAAAAAAAATTAAACAAATTCTGACTATATGATCCAGCCACATGGATGAGATCAGCTTATTTTTTTGCTTTGTGATTGACAGATGCATTTGGTTGGTTTTACAGAGGTTGGGAAGAGGAAAGCAATGGGGGTTGGGGAGGGGCATGAGGAAGGGAATGGTCTAGACCAGAAGGACAGTGGCAAGGCTATTAGCTTTGTTTCTGTCTTCTCTAGTTATCTGACAAATTCCTTTCTTATCACATCTTCTTTCCAACCCCCAAGTCTAAAGACTTTAGCAGTTGCCTACCCTAATCCACAGGAGGGTTATTCTGAAAAGGAAAAAAAAAAGCCCTCTTTCCTTGGTAAAGTCCCCTTGTAGGATGCTAAATTTAGCACCGCCAATCAGAAGAACAGGTGGTATGTGACTATACCAAATGGATCCTTCTCCCATCATGCTTCCGTTTGTGAGCCAATCAGGAGTGGCAACATCTCGGTGATGTGGGGCTGTCAGCAAATCTGGGGAGTATATAAAGTCAAAGAACTATGTTAACACTCTTGAGCAGTCGTGCACTCCCAGCCTCGCCTCGGGTGTAGGGATTGCATAAAACAAAACTACACTGTTTCAACTGTGTAGTTTTGTTTTTAGGTTTAGAGGCTCAACGATTCATGTCTGGATTGTCTAAAAAACCAACTCTGGATAAGGACGTCGTTTCAGAAGGAACACTGGGCTTAGCCCACCCTTTTTAGGCACTCTTGAGAAATCAGGTCAGTAGTACTTTTTTGATAGTCAATTATCTCTTCTTGGGTATTCTTTCATGCTGTATACTATATTGGCAATTTCAAAAGTGTATGTTATGTGAGTATTTGCTCCTGGGTACCATGGGCATGGCTTAAATCTTGTTTCCTTGGGTTTTAAATTGCATGTGAAAAGTTTTCCTCTGCAATGTGTAAATGTTTTAACATGTCAGCTCATTCGGCCAATTTTAAGTTGTTAAATGGATTTATTATTTTCAGAGTCGCACTGGAGGACAGAATCTGGCATTAGAAATATGTCCTCCAGCTACAGACTCCCTTATGTCTGTGCAAAGTGCTCAAGGTTATGCTACTCAGTGATAAACTGAGCCACGCCAAGAATAGCTCTGATAAAATACATGTGGTATCAGCTAAGCACTGATGACTTTTTAAGGGAATCAACTGCGAAGGTATCAATTGCAGGGCAGTGACAGAACACTTGTCTGCTGTCAATCATAGCTTGGGAGTTATTTTGGGAGCCTGACATTTTGGATACATATCTTTTAACCCTAATTACACAAAAGCCTTATATGATCACATTTTTAATCAACAAAATTTGCCTCTACAATAAGGTCTGAACTTTTATGTGAATAAAAAAAGAAGAAAAAACCAAGTTAATTGACACATATTTGAGAATTTTGAATAAATCAAGCCCCTTTTACCTTAAGATATTCAGAAATAAGTTGCATCATTAAGTGATAAATGCAAATAAGTGATTTGTGAGAGATGTTGTTTGGAAAAGAAAACAAATATTCTTTTAAAGGCCACTTTTCTTCTAAACGTTCCTTAAAGCTATCATTCTCTTGTGTTTAAATTAGCCGATAATGTATGCATGCTAAAACAATGTAAAGCAGAGCCATGTAAAAGCAGAGCCAAGGACTATTAAGAATGAAGTGAAACATTTGGAAACACAATAAAACTCAAATAGTTTGTACTCATGAAGAGTACATTAAAATAAGGTGCTCTTGATGGAAGTTATCCTATTGAGTGAAGTGCAAACTTCTTCAGCTATGCTACTATCTGAATTTCCAACTAAGGATATGCTTTTCCAAGGGGATGCTTATTCCACTTAGAACTCACAATTAAGGTACCAAATCTTCTTGTGAATTTTTACTGCTTTACAGTTTTAATAAACAGAAACTCTCCCGAAAAAGCAGTAATGAAGTAATTGGCAATCAAGAAGCTGCCTTTTCATCTTCAAACAATGATACTCAGGTTACAGAATTAAGTGTTTATGCACTAGAAAATTCCATCTAACTGGACCTGAAAGGCACAGTGCCATCTTTCCCCTGTGCAAATGAACTCTACTGTACTCTTCACATTCATTTCTGTGATGGGGAATGTTTATATTATGAAAACATGACAGGCAAGAAGAATAACCTTTTTTCTTCAGCTATATTTCACATCATAGTTATTACAGCCAGATGCCAATTGAGTTTATATGACATATGGAGATACACGAGAAAAAAATAACAAGAAAATAAAACAATGTCCACCTCCAGAAAAAGAGCTGATAAATAGAAGCATCATGATAGTTTATGTATTTTTAATTTTTTTTTTTGTTAAATGATGCCTTCTCTAGCGTGGAGAGGGTAGGGAGAGAGAGCTATAGGCTATTTAATGTAATAAACAAACAAATAAATTTAAACTTAAAAAAGAAAGTAACATAATAGAAGGCAAAAATACTGGATCTCTACTTGATAGTACTAGGTTCTACTCCCACTTCTACCACTTATCTCCTTGTGTGACCTTGGGCAAGGGAAGGAGCTGGAGCCTGGCCCACTCAGCAGAGACAGTTGTTAAATTTTCAACAGGAGACGCTATGCCTTGCTACAAATCAGATCTTGATTTAATCCTTTAGTTGTTTCTCTAGATTTAATAAAGTGATGGAGAAAATATTATTAACACAAGTTAAGTCTAAAGTGTATACCATTTACCAGCAAACTCCTGTCTTTGGACCTCCTTTTTCTCATCTGTAAAATGATGATGTCAGAACAGTTAGTGTCTGAGATCCTTTCCTGCTCTAGGCTCATGATCTCATGATTCCAATTGTTTGATTTGGGGTTGGTAGGATATGAATTCAAATCCTGCCTCCATAACTTACTGTGACACTAGCCATGGGATCATATAAGACTGAGTTTCATATGTCTCCTCTTTTTTTTTTTTTTTAAACTCTTATCTTCCATCTTAGAGTTAATACTGTGTATTGGTTCTAAGACAGAAGAACAGTAAGGGCTAGTTGATGGAGGTTAAGTGACATACACAGCTAGGGAGTGTCTGAAGCCAGATCTGAAATCATAGAGATGAGTCTTCCTGACTCCAGGTCCAGCACTCCATCCACTCTGCCACCTAGCTGCTCTAGTTGAAAGCTTACTGGACTTGAAGACAGAGATTCCATCCTGACCTTGTCACCTATTAAGCTGGGTTTGCCCTCTGGCAAGCCATTTAACTTCCCTAACAGCCTGAGTTTCCTATCTGTAAAATGGGGACAATACTTAACACTAAAGCAGTTCCATTGATCATAGGAAGGAATGTGTATGATAAAACAACATGCTTTATTCATGTAAATGGTTATTTTCAGGATATTTCACATAATGAGACAGCATTATGTGGATATATCTATTATATATTATTATTAATATTACTAATTATATTAATTATATAATATTACTAATTATATATTTATATTATATATAAACAAACACAGAGTCAGTTCCCAAGACAGGAAGATCTGAGTTCTCCTTGCACTTCTGATATATACTGGCTGCATGACTAAGGGTCTCAGAGGACTCTGAGAAGATAAATTGCACAGCAGGTGCAGTCCTGTGTTGGTAAAGGGTATTTTCTCATTGGTAGAGCAATGAAATCATGAGCCCAGTCCAACTTTTTTTTTAATCAAGCAAAACTTAAACCAATAATCCATAATAATTGGCTACATTTTTTAAAAATTCATTTCTATCAGTTTAGAGACTATGAATAAGACGTATTTGGAAGTGTAATTTAAAGGAAATCTGAATTCTTCAATTATTAAGATCCCATAGAATTGCTATTTCATTTAAACCTTGACATTTCTGTCTTCATCAACACTTTTTATCATAGTCCTCTTACTTTCCATTTCCCTACATCCCCACAAGTATAGCCTATCCATTTTCATTTAAAAAAAAAATAGACTGTTTCAGCAATTTGTACATGATTGAGATGAACCGTTTCACTTGTAATCTTCTTTGGTTGCTCATTTTGAGTATGGAAATGTCCTTTCCCCCCACTTTTTTCCTTTAATTTCATTAAATTAATAATTTAAAAAATTTCTAATTCTTTCCATTGGGAAGCAACTAGGTGGCTTATTGGATTGAAAAAGTCCCAGGTTCAAATCAGGCTTCCGATACTTCCTAGTTGTGTCACCTCGCACAAGTCACTCAGCCCCTATTGCCTAGCCCTTATCTCTCTTCTGTCTTGGAACCAATACACAGTATTGATTCCATGAAGGAAGGGGAGGGTTTAAAAATACTTTCCATTTTTTACCAGTAGGGGGCGCTCCTGCCTCTACTCTCTACTCAGTTTGGCTCTCTCCCTTGGTGTAGTATTTCCTGACATGGGTTTCTTAGTAGATCAAAGACAACTGCTCAAAAGAGCAATTTACCACTGAGCACAAAAAAAGACCCAACCAAAGGGCTAACAGTAAGGATTTTTAAGTGCGCATGTGCGTGCTGTGCGTGCTGTGCGTACGGTGAGAGCCCAGAGTGCCTGCCTGTGCTGGATGAAATCTGTAGATGCCTTCTCAGAATAATGTTTTTAACTGCACAAAATAAAACATAGGATTATGGAGAAAACCAGCTATATTGGAACATAGTTATCAAAAGCAAAGAGAAAAATAAAGACAAGATCACTGACACAAATGACTGAGTCTGATTTAGAGGAGTGGGTGGCTTCCCTTCTGGGATAGACCAAAAAGCAATGAAGGTGACAAATAATTGTCTAGGAATTCTAACTCTTTTTTTTTTTCCTTCTCCCTTCCAGAGTGCCTAAAAAGATGACGACTCAAGCTCCTACGTTCACACAGCCATTACAAAGTGTTGTGGCACTGGAGGGTAGTGCCGCAACCTTTGAGGCTCATATTAGTGGTAAGAAAATAAATCATTTTTTTGTCAACTTCTCTGTGGAATCTATAATGGATTAACCTTGCTGTTGAGTGTAGAGTCAGGTTTAAATGCTTCTTTGATTTTTCTCATTCGTCCAACTTTGTGGAGAGGTCTTTTGAGGGTATAACCAATCATCCCACCCTGACAAAATATGACATTGTAATGTCATTAAAATGTTTTATTCATATTTGTAATTCCATATGCATAAGAATTAGTATAGACTTAAAACCATGTCAGAATTCAGCAGATGAACAGGGCTATATTTGGTCCTTCTATCTTTGTATTTGGTCTAGATTGATTAGAAGGTAAGGCTTGCTATTAGCCTGGATCAACTTCTGACTTGCAGTGTGGCCCCTTGACATTTCTATACCAATATTTACCCAGTTAGAAAAGGAATATGATACTAAACTTTCTTCAGAAGAAGAGGTATCAGATATCAACTAAAATGTATTTTATTGATTTCTATAGCTTAATTGAGTCAAATTACTTTATTGAAATAAATATATAGAAAGTATCTTAAAAGTATGTCAGGAAGTACTAAATGCATTTTCATATGGCTCAGCTACTACTTTGTCCAATATTGAAGATCCTTCAATAAGTTGCTTAAAAGGAAAGAGGTTAGCACATGATAAGATGCAATGATATCTTTTTTTGGTGTTTGGGTACATAAGACATGCAAAAAAATTTAATTGAAGAAAAAGGGGTGACATCATCGAATTGGTTTTAATGGTAAATATTGTATAAATCTGAAGTATAAAAAGGCATGCATCTGTTTTGAATTGGATCAATAAAAATTTTAATATTAAAAATTTTTTAATTTACTTCTATTAAAAATTTTTTTTTTACTGATTTACTGAAGGAAACTTTTTGGAAGGTAGCTATAGATTTGCAGACATTAACGATTGTAAAACATGTAATTTCTTTTAACTCCAAACTGAAATATTGTTATGATGTTCTTCAATCATGAATTTACTTTTACCTCATTCTGTAAAATGAAGACTGCGTAGCTTTTCTTCTTCCCTGCTTGATTTGATTCACATACCACTTTACTATTGTTCTTATATTTAGGGTGTGCCTGGCAATGGGAAAGTTTCAACAAAATGCAGAGAAAGAAATCATAAATTATAATCTTTAGAGCTAAAAGGAACCTTAGAAATAATCTTGCCCAAATTCCAGGAGAATTCATTAGTTTAATAAACTATGTTGTAATGAGGCCAAACTAAACAGTTAGATTAGTTTTCATTGTCACTCTTAACTCCTTCTTGATGTTCCAAATGTCAAGGGCCATTATTCTGCCCCTTTCCTCTCTGTTAACTTCTCTCAGAGAGACACAATAGGGATCTTCTCCTTTAACTCATCCCTTTTCTCTCCCTCATACAAATTTATTCCCCATCATCATGCTCTGGTCTAAGTTAGCTACCCAATAAGCTAGTATTAGTCATGTGGAATTAGCAACAAGGAGTTAAACATCTCTGAAAAAACATTTGCTGCTATCTACATGTACAGCCATCTTTGGTAATAAATAGCATTCTTTTCCCAAATAAATTTACAATATACAAATAATGTTTATTCTTATATTATCATTTTCATGTAATGAAATTACATCTCTAACATTCAACATGTGGGTGTTTTTGGCAATATATTTAGTCTAAAGAATATAATTATAGAGCCCTTAACTATGAGTTATTTTTCCAGATTTCAGAAGGAAGCCTTAAAATTTGGGGTAGTCAATTCTGTTGGCTAGAATGATAGGTTGTCATGACAACACTTAATTTTTCACTATGAAGAAATGATTGGCAGGTATTTGGAGGAAGGAACTGGAAACTTTAGGATGGTAATACTGATAAAGATCTTTTGGTTGAAATACAGAATTATGGTTTTATTCTGACTTTTTTTCCCTGTTCTTGTGAACATAGTCTCTACCCTAGAGGGTCAGAAAAGTTAAAGCATGTGACCGGATAAGGAGCCTAAATGAAAAAGCCTTTCAATTCAAAAAGCCTTTATTTTCAGAATAGAAATATGGTGAGCTGTTAGATTGAATAATAGAACTAAAATATGGTAGGGTATTAGATTGAAATCAGGAGAAATGGCTTCTAATCCTGCCTCTCCCACAAATTCAATTGATATCATAAGCAAGATACTTAAACTGAGTTTCAACATTCCTACATATAAAATCGCATAATATAAATATACATATATAATGATGTCCACACACCTATGTCAATGCCTGTAAAATAGACCTAATTATTCATATCTATTTGTACCTATATCATAGGATGTTGGGAGAATTTTTTCAAAGCATATAAGTAAAGTACTTTGAAGTTCTTAGAAAACAAGATTCTCATTTCAAATTATAGGTTCTATTTTAGCTTCAAGGCTAGACACTTTTCCATATTTATAATACACATCCATCAAGAGCATGTTTTTATTTGGTTTATTAATAATACACGTCAATCAAGAATCGAGAGCCTGCCCTCTTCTTGAAGTTCAAAGTGGTATTTGGAAGCTAAGGGTAGATATTTTAGCGGTACTAGTTGGAAGTCATTTTTTTCTTTCCAAGATACTTCATTTTTGACTAAGTGAAAGTTCGGAAAACCCTTATTTACCATATTATACAGTCCTGTAAAAATGTGATAGTACTTCTCTGAATGATATTTGCTTTTTCAGTATTTCAAAATCATTTAATCAATGCTGCATGTTATCAGACTATCATGAATGTTCTAATAAACTCTTATAGATTAGTTGGGAAGCATGCCTTATCCTTAACTCAATTCATTTACATTTTGCTCATTTCTTCATTTTTTCATTTTTATCACTTATGATGAAGACAGGAAGTAAGATTTAATTTTTTTGTTCTCTACCAATTTTTTGTACCCACCTTAAACATAATTGGCTAATATGTTATTCCACAGTACACAAATGCCACATAATTATTCTTCATTTTCTTTTGTATCTCTACATAGGGACCAATCTCATTCTCCTCATGCATGATAAGCTCCTGCTGACTTCCAAATAATGCATTTATTTGTCTTTCAAAGCTCTGTAACTTCTGAACTGAACAGAACACATATGGCTTTATTGGGAATTTTACTTGCCTGTGGAGTGATGGAATCTTTTTTTTTTTGGTAGCTTTTTGTTCTCTCACACGACATGCCAAGAAATTCGTAGAAAACATCTCTGAAGACATTCAATACCCACAAATTGGGGGAGAGGGAAATCATCCATTTATTTGGCAACAATAGAAAAATTGTTTGCATAAAGACAACAAAATAAAATTTATTCAGTTATTTTTGCCTCCCAAATTATAGGTAGAATAATTTGTTACATTGTCAAATGGATGATTACAGTATTTCTTTACCATGGTATGGTGGAAAGAGTGCTATATTTAGAGTCAGAAAACATGGTTTCATATCTCTGCTACTCCATTTTTGACCTTGGACAAGTTGCTTTAACTCTAAGGGACTTTTTCCTCCTTATTTTACAAATGAGTCCCTGCTAGTTATAAAATTTTGTGTGAGATTTAAAATTCACATACAATTCCTATTTTGAATACACATAAGCTAGGTTTGTAATGAACATGAATCTCCAAGTCTTGCACATAATTATTATTATGTTAAAAAAAAAACTCTTGACAGATCACAAAGATAATTCTGAAATTAGGAATGTAAAGAACCTCTTATTTAGGACCCATTCCTTCCCAAATGCCCACCCTCCTGATAGGCCCACTCTAGAGTAATTGTCAGGAAGAGTTGAATAAGAGTTGAGATGAAGAAGCCATCTTCTCAGATCCTGAGTCAGGTTTTCACAATGAGGTTTCAAATGTTTGGTTTGAAGGGACTTCCCAGAATGCCTTATTCCTCATTACCCATTAAAATACCATCAAAGATTACATTCCAAAGGCAAATATTTGTTCAGGGATGGGTTACCTCTTTAGGCTTGGTTATGCTACCATCTGTTCTCCTCCATTAGTAGGAATGATCCTGGACAAATGTTTAGGAGGTTTCATTCAAGGTCTGGGTCATCACTAATTTGTCATTTGAACTTAAGTGAGGCATTTATTTCAAAATAAGAAGATTGGAACAGATTATTTTTAAAGTCTCATTCTCTCCCAACTTCCAATTACTATCAATTATTCTCTTCCAGAAATGCCTCTAATACCCACCTCAAACAAAAAGGGAACAAATACAATGATTTGTATAAAGTATTTTGTTATCTATAAGGCACCATGTAATATAATAACTAGCATTTATATAGGTTTACAAAGAGCTTTGCCAACATTATCTCATTTTATCTTCATAATAACCTTGGGAAGAAGGGACTATTATTATCCCCACTTTACAGATGAGGAAACAGAGGTAGGCAGAGGGTTACACAACTAGAAAGTATCCGAAGTCCAATTTGAACTGAGGCCTTTTGGACTCCGTGTCTACCGCTATATCACCCAGCTACCTAAATGTTATTATTGTCACAGAGACTATAGTGAGGGAAGTATTTTACCTCCATTGAGTGAAATGGTGTCAAGGTGAAATATGGGAAGAAGGGTTAGTTTAGATGTCCTGGTAAGGTTGTTAAATTATAAAAGGAACTATGGAGGCTAGATGTAGAATTGTTTCACCTGATCAATCAACAAGGATTTATTACATGTCACTGGGAGCCAGACATTGTGCTAGGTGCCAGAAGTAGATCAATAAAAATGAAATTGCATCTGCCCTCAGGGAGCTTGAGGAGGGAAGAGAAAAATATAAATGCAGAATTGTTTTTAGGGGCAAGGCATTAGCAATTGGAGGAATCAAGAAAAGCTTTAAGTAGATGTCACTTGAGCAGAGCTTTGAAGAAAACAGACTTCTAAGAGGAAGAGATGAGGCAGCAAATTTTTTAGGCATGGAGGACATTAACTATAAATATCCAGAGGTAGGAGATTTCCATCTCCCATGCCATGTATGAGGAACAGCAAGAAGGTTAGTTTGGCTTCTCATCTGCCATGCTTTCCATCTCACCAAGCAGAGGATAACCTCTGAGAGAGAAAGAACATGGCTTTTAGAGTTACTGGAGGTCACATACAATTCTGCACATAGAAAGAACTTATTAAATATTTGTTTAACTGGATTTAATTAAACTTGAATGATATTCACCAAAATATCACAGCAAAGAATATTTTTAAAAGTACATTTTAATTTAGTTATCCAGATAATTATCATCTTTAAGATAATTATACATCTTTATATTCAGAAAATTCAGAAATTTAAATTCAGAAAATCATATCACCACTAAATAGCATCTGTAAGAATTATGGACATCTAATATGGTGATGTACTGGAGGATTTCAGATGTCCCCTTCCACACAATCTTTAGGTTTAATTTTTCATGTGCATCTTGAAAAGTACATGGTGTGAGTTCTTTATTTTTATTTGCTTATTAATTTTTGGGTGTAGTAGAAAGAGAAACCCAGGAGTAGAGAATTATAATTCTAACTCTTCTAGTAATTCTGTGATCTTGAAAAAAATCATTTTACTTTCTGGGTCTCAGTTTTCTCATCCGTATGATGAAAATTCTTTTCTCTCTAAAATTTTATGAGTGTAAGATTCTACTTGCAGGCACATATTGTAGGGAAATCTACACCTCCATATATTTTCTGACTCGTTTCAAAAAGAAAGCTGAGTGATGGCTTGTACAAATACATGGAGTCAGAAAACGGAATACTATGGTTGTAATCATGAACAGATCAGGATGAGAAGAGCAGTTCATAAAGAGGAATAATAGGAAATACAGTTGTAGCGGAATGTGGGCACCAGATTGCAGTGGGCCTTAAATTTGTTTTTTGAGCAAAAGAGTGACAATCATTTTTGTACCTTAGGAAGATAATTTTGACAGTTATATAATAGAGAGGCTTGACTATTGTATATGGAAATATGCCTTTCATGACTTCATGAATATAATGACTATTATATTTCTTACCTTTTCAATAGTTAGGGGAGGGAGTGGAATGATTAAGAGAATTTGGAAGTGAGAATAAATATTTTAAAAAGAAGGCATAATCTAGGCAAGAGGAAATAAAGGCTTGAACTTGTGTGGTAACAATACAAATGGAAAGAATGAGACAGGAGATGTTTTGGACAATGCATTTAAAAGACTTAGCAACTGATTGGATGGGGGCGAGGGTGTTTGAGGGAAGAGTGCAAGATGCTCCAGGATAATGAACTGGCTATTTCCACAGAAACAGGCAAGTTTGGAGGCTACAGGGGCTTAGAAAAAAAAGGACATGAGTTTTTGTTCTTGAAGAATTCCAGAGAAGGAGATATCCTTCATCATCATAATCTCTTTATATTATTGGATATCAGTTGCTTGCTTAGAGCATGTTTATACATTTTTCCCATCTACATCCTATTGCCCTACTGATGTCTCCCCTCTTCAGTATTAAGTTCAGTGAGGTTTGGGAAAAGCTCATTAGCATTTTTAACATAGCTACTTCAGGGGGCCAAAGTAGTGGCCTTGGAGGAACAAGTGATCCAATTTTCAAGACAGAAGTGAGCATTTTGCTTAAAGGCATCCCTACAAATAAATTATGGTGTCAATCTATTCAATAAAGGACTGATTAAATCAGCTCCCCCCCCCCTTACATCCAGCTATTGGCACTTGTACCCAAGCTATTCAGATAAGATAAAGCTTTTATTAAGCATTTTTATCTGCTATGCATAGTAAGCAATGAAGACACAAACAGAAGAAATCAAGGTAGTCCCTACCTTCAAAGAGTTTCCATTTGAAAAGAGAAGAAAAGTCAAAAGAGAGGTGGGGAGCTGGAAATGCAGGGGGGGGGGGAAGTACTCTGTGATGGCATGGCAAGGGAGATGGAACCCAACAAGATAAGGCCAAAGTTGGCCCACCAAATCCCAGGGTAAAGCCCATTCTCAGGAGGACAAAGAATGGAGGTGATGGCCTCAACTTAGTTGAATACAGATAGCATAGCTAGAGATGTCCAGGATGTACCCTTGAATCAAAGATAAAGACCAAAACTGAAAGCTGGTTCTATAGGAGAGTAGATTAGATCATTGTGGCCACACTATGGTCCCTGTTAAAAATTCAAATTCTTCTTGAATGTAAATGATTATTGCCAATGCTTTTAATTTATAGGTAAAGAATAAAAGAAGTCTGGCCTCACTCCATAAATTCACTCACAAGTTCACTTTATGAATTCCTGGCCTGGTAAATAAATAAAAATAAATCTGTAGCAGAAAATGAACTGCACTGGCCTGGGTATCAGGAAATGGGATTCTGTTTCAAGGTTGCCATTAACTTCTCATAGGACCTTGAAGCAAGTCACTTAACCTCAGGACCTGAGTGCCCTCATTTATAAAAATTGAGAGAGGGGTGCTGTTATATTTAGATAAACTTTGAAATTATATAGTACCAATAGTTAAAATTTCCTTCTTCCCAGAGAAAATAGTTCATGTTGCATAATAGGCCTGAAACGACAGGCTGCTGTTTAGAAAGTTTTCTTATGGTATTTTGTGAATCATACTTTTATCCTTTTAATGGTCAGTGTGCCTTCAACTCCAGGAATTGCCTGACATTCTGTGAACTTTTTGTTGTGGCTCAGGATGCAGCCAGAAATGTAGCTTTTTTAGTTAAGACTTTGAAGTCATTGTAAATCACTGCCTAGGATTTTCTGTTTTCCCAAAGTAGTGATACTGAACTGTCCTTCTGGGCCTTCTGTCCCCTCCAGGTTTTCCAGTTCCTGAGGTGAGCTGGTTTAGGGATGGCCAGGTTCTTACTGCTGCGTCACTGCCCGGCGTGCAGATCTCATTTAGCGATGGCCGCGCTAAATTGACGATCCCCGCTGTGACAAAAGGCAACAGTGGAAGATATTCCCTGAAAGCCACCAATGGATCTGGACAAGCGACTAGTACTGCTGAGCTCCTCGTTACAGGTAGGGTGAGGCCCCTCCATCTCAGCCCCCACCTCTGTGTCGCCTCTCATTCATTTCCAAGCATCCATCCCCCAAAACTACAGCCAAAGGGAAGAAGGCTTCTCAGTAACAAAGCAGAGGAAATGTACACATTCATAAGTGACATAATAGCCCATTTGAGTAGGTTAAAAACAGTTGTGGGGTTGGTGTTTTTTGTTGTTGTTTTTGTTTTTGGTAAATTGTACTATATAGATATTATGGCATCATGAATAGAGAACTGGTTTCTGAGCCAAGAAGACCCAGGTTCAGGTCCTGTCTCTGACACATCAAGTATTTATTAAGAATCTACTATGTGCTAGACAATCAGGGCACAAACACAAAGGAAGAACTGGCACTTTAAGAAATGGAGGAAAGTAGACTGTCCCAGGGACTCCAACCCCTGAGTGCTCTAGTCTAGGCAATTCTCAAAAAAAATCTTACTTCCTGAGGAGATGCTGTCCTGAATTATTAGTGAGAGGTTATTAACCTGGAAATCCCCTACCAGTGGAGTCACAAGGCCTCTCCACGTTCCCATAACACGAGAGGCTGGCCTTGGGAATCGACTCATGTTAGATGGCCAGTACCCCATATGTACTTGTGAAGAATATAAGTGCACCCTGGCCTACGGAACCTACATGATTATTCTTAAATATTTATGCCATGGTGTAAATAGATAAGAACTGTGGTTTAACTCACTTTCTTGTCAGTCATAGGAAGAGGATAGTCAAGAATGAAGTATATTTGTAGGCTTGCACAAAGTGCCATACAAATGTGAATGATCACTAAATCTGTCTCTATTTATACAGGGCATCCCAAAAGTTTCAGTGCAATTATAAGTTATTAAAGTTTATGAAAGCTCTATTACACTCTTAATGTGCATATATATACATGCATATATGTATAAACATATGTATACATTAATATGCTGGGTGTCCCAAAAGTCTCAGTGCAGCTTTAAGCTAATAAAATAACCATTAAATAAGATATATAAATATTTATACATGTAAATTTATATATTCGACATATACATATGTATATACACATATATGCAGAGCATCCCAAAAGTCCCAGTTTAGCTTTAAGTTATTTTAATCGCTTATTTCATAACCATTTAATAGCTTAAAGCTACACTGAGACTTTTGGGGTACCCTACATATATGAGTGAATGCATCTATATTTATGCATATACACAAATTTATATTTTATAATATCTTAATATAAATATATAAACTATAATTAATACATGTATATTAGATAAATATAAATAATTAATATATCTTAATATAAAATCTTAAAGATATGAATGCCTCTCTACATCTAGTTTACAACATTTTAAACTTTATATTTCTGACTATAATATTCAGGCAATAAACATTTATTAAGTGCATTCTATGTTCTAAGCACTGTGCTAAGCATGAGGGATACAAATAAAAGCCAAAGACCATTCTTGCCTGTGAGGAACTCATAATCTAATGATTATTATTGCTAAAGAGCTTAAATGTTTGGCCGAACTTCATCTTTTCCAGTGTGGTATCTGAGGCAAAAAAAGTCCCTTATGTCCTTTATATTTTTAATATCTAAGAGGTCAGTTTAGCTGACAAAGGTCTAAATTGTTGTCTTTGATTAGCGTGTTTGTCTTAGTACATCCTTTCCCTTATTGCTTGGGAATGAAAATGATGCCTTTCTGTGAAAAGAGCTGGTGAGCCTTTGATTCTTGCTCAGTTCATTAAAGGAGCACATTGTCATCTTGTCTATTCTATTGCTTCTAGAGAAATATTATACAACAATGAGGATCATTGATAATCAATGACATTTCCAATAATATTTCTTATTGCCGCAATGGAAAGAACTTCAGTTAATTAGGTGCAGACTTGAATAGATGTACCATTTTACACAAAGTTCTTTCAGGAGAGTTGCTTTCCAGGAGGGAGCATCACCATCCAATGAAGAGATGATCATCACCCAAATTAGGGAAGTTTTGTGTGCTCCTGCTTCTTGAAAGCCATTTCAAAATTGATCTTATCTGCCCTCAGAATAATTTCATAATATTTTAATTTCATTTTATCTGACTAGTTGAAAAATGCCCTTCTTAGTACCCGATGAGGGCAGTAGAGTAGTACAGCGGATAGAGGGTCAGGCCTGGAGTTAGGTAGACTCATCTTCCTGAATTGAAATCTGGCCTCAGACCCTACCTGCAGGACTCTGGGCAAGTCACTTAACCTTGTTTGCCTCAGTTTTCTCATCTTTAAAATGAACTGGAGAAGGACATGGCAAAACACTCCAGAATCTTTGCCTAGAAAGGCTCAGATTGGATCATGAAGAGTCAGACATAACTGAAAACTGAACTATGATTACAGCAATACACAATTAAGTGAAAAACATGTTAAGTTTAGGACAGAGAGTTCAAAAGCAGGTAAATATTTATATTATTTGAAGAGATAGATATAGAATATGGAAGATGTCACTCTCAGGTGCATTTTTAAAATTAACCTAGGTTAAAAGTAATATTTAAGTATTTAATAAAAAATAATAAAGAGAGGTTAAGTGATAGAAAGATGGTCCTCAAAGTCAAACATTTGGGTTCAAGTTATGCGTCTGACACCCACTGACTGGTTGACTCTGGCCAAGTTACTTACCTTCTCAGTGCTCTAGGCAAATCTAAGACTATAATTTGTAGAGACAGTACTGCTCCTACTGTGGTAAAGAGAGACTCCTCACCTGGGAGTTCCCTATGCCAATGAAATTGCAGATTCAGCTCCTGTCCCTATTTAAGTAAAACACAGGCACATTCCAAACACCAACATCAAAGTGATATTTTCCCCAAAGATATATGGATCTTCAGTATATGGAAAATCCCTTTCAAGGTAGTTTAAACCAAAAAAACATGTAAAGTATTTAAATGTTCATACTAGCTCTAGAAGGGAGCTAGGAAGAGATGCCAAAAAAGTCCATGCCAAGAAATGCTATAAAATCAATGTGACAATATTGAACAGTCCAGATCAGGAAGCCCCAGAGTGAGTTTTCTGCACTTTCTAGAACAGTCCTTGCTGTCATCTACTGTGTAAGCCGGGTTCAAGTACAGTGCAAAGGATGTTCAAATCAGCAGTTCATATATGAAGATGGAAAGAGTGCATTCTTAAGCCATCAAGATTTTTAATAAGTTAACAATAATAATAGCTAGCATTTATTAAGCACTTACTATGTTCCAGACACTGAGCTAAGCTCTTTACAATTATTATCTCATTTGATCCTCACAAGAACTCTGAGCATTAGGGACTGCTATGAAGAGGTTGAGGCAAAAGGAGATTGAGTGACTTGCCAAGGGTCACAGAGCTAGTAGATGCCTGAGATTTTGAACTTGTCTTCCTGTCACTCTGTCCACTGTATCACCTGCCTTTAGGTGGCTGCTTCTGTTGTTAGGATCTTGGAGCATCCCTGTGATTTAAATTTCCCCTCCTTTTCCCCCTTGCCCAAATTGTAGCAGAAACAGCGCCCCCCAACTTTACACAACGACTACAGAGCATGACCGTGAGACAAGGAAGCCAAGTCCGCTTGGATGTAAGAGTGACTGGAATCCCTACACCTGTGGTGAAGTTCTATCGGGACGGAGCAGAAATCCAAAGCTCCTTCGATTTTCAGATTTCACAAGAAGGCAACCTCTACAGCTTATTAATTGCAGAAGCTTATCCTGAAGACTCTGGAACCTATTCAGTAAACGCTACGAATAGTGTTGGAAGAGCTACTTCAACTGCAGAATTACTGGTTCAAGGTAATAAATTTGAGCTCCAGGTATCTGGACTCTCTCTGATTTTCTCTATGTCTCCATGATCATGTGTTCTCCTTGTTGCTGGTCATAATCAGCCACAAGAACAACAAGAATGGGTAGGAAGAAGAGCAAAGAATAAGATTCAGGGGCATACAAAGATTCAAAATCAATGGCAATGGTTAGTGGGGGATCATTTAGAGATCTTATTAGATAATACTATGCTATAAATTAATGTGGGCCGATAAAGGGAAGACAAAGGACTTGCCTGGCTCAGAGGAGATCTATGTTAGGAGCTGAAACCATCAATAGGTAGAAATTCTAACCTCCAAAGGAAAGACACTAGGATGTAGTTGACCTCTCTGAGTATGCCAGAATTGGCAGCTGTGGAAGTAATTTGGGAGTGGGAGGATTTGGCACCAATACAAACGAAAAGGAATTCAGAAGCAGCCATTTGTATTCTCAAGCCAACATCATCTTTTTTAGGCAAATGATGGACTTATTTTAGAGACTGAGTTCTTTTTAATAGCTCTTTGTGCAGTCTCGTATAACAAATATGTTTTCAGTTTACCAACCTAATTAATATTTATGTGAAATGCAAGCCTTTCCACATTTTTCAACTATTTAAATGACCATAGAATCAGATTGATTTTGCTCCAACTAGTGTTTATGAATTTCCTAAAATAGGCTGGACTGTTGTTCATCCCTCTAAGTGTTTGTCTTCTCCTTCCTATAGGTGAAGAAGTAATACCCGCTAAAAAGACAAAAACAATTGTTTCGACTGCTCAGATTTCCCAAACAAGACAAACTCGAATTGAAAAGGTATTTTTCCCCATACTCTTGCCAGTTCTCCAGTAATTCAGTTTGTTGTTCTAATCCTCCTCATTAATATCATTGTAATCCTTTACAGAAAATTGAAGCCCACTTTGATGCCAGATCAATTGCGACTGTTGAAATGGTCATAGATGGTGCCACCGGACAACAGCTGCCCCACAAAACACCTCCGAGAATACCTCCTAAGCCAAAGTCAAGATCACCTACTCCACCATCTATTGCTGCAAAAGTTCAGTTGTCTCGACAGCAGTCCCCATCACCAGTTAGGCAGTCACCATCTCCCGTCAGACATGTGCGGGCACCAACCCCATCTCCTGTCAGGTAAAGGAAGCCTTGTTAAATAACTGCATTGGCTCTTTTGGATGAGACTATCCCAATAGATAAACAAAGAAATCATAAGAAAACAACTGAAAATGTAGTACATTGTGGGGAGAAATAATGGCATAACTAGTATTTTTTTCACACTTGGAGAAGGTTTCACAAAACTCCTTCAGGACAAGGAGGAGAAAGAGCATTCCCACGTAAAATGTTTTTAAAAAATCCAAGTGGGAAGGGGAGAGAGACCTCTGGAAACTGATCCACAAAGGCCACACCTCAGAACACATGGAGAGAGAATACTCCTATTTGGAAGCGGGGAGAGGAAGGAATACATACTATATAGCTGGAGAGAAGAAACATACTGTTAGCTTCCTGTATTCATTAATTATTCTCACTAACTAGGAGTTAAACTCTCTAAATTCTATTCTGCTGAATAAGTATGTTATTTTGTGCTCTATATGTTTTGGTGCCAGAGGAGAAAGCCCCAGTTGTGTTACCCTCATTATAGCTCTGGAGAAACTATATTTTAGGTGTTATTGAGTTATTGAGCCAGATTTTCCCTGGCTTACATTACTTAATACTTATAAGGATTTTTTGGTTGGTTTGTTTCAGTCTAGACCTGTGATTTCATCCCTATAGGGAGTTCTCAATAAAGAAACTCCATTTACCAGTGGAGATTGTCAACTCTGCTACAGTGTGTGTGTATGCTTGTACGTGTGCGTGTGTGTGTTTGTGTGTGTACCTGTGTATGCTGGTACAGTGTGGCTTGTTCAGGATAACACAGCCAGTATGTGACAGAAATAGGACTAGAACCAAGGTTGTCTTGCCTCCAAAAGCTAGACTTTTATCCACTGTACCGTTGTTGTCTCTGTTGTTTGATTTGAAAGGAACATTAGCTACTAAGTCTATAACCTGGAGCAAATCATGAAGTTACTTAACTCTCATTTTCTCATATGTAAAGTGACAAATTTAGACTGGATGATCTTCAAGATTCTTAACACCTCTGTGTCCTATATTTATTCAAAAATATGCCATTAAATTTTCAAAAACAAATGTTAAAAATGAACTTTATATGTAATTGGGAAAAAATAAAATATTAAGAAAAATATCCCATTAATTCATTTCATAATTCATTCATTCATTAATTCAATTCATAATTCAAATATCTCATTAATTCATTTTTAAAGAATGGGAATTCATTACATTCATTTTTATTGAATCTGGTGTAAATGGCAAAACACTTCATCTTTGTAAAGAAAATCCCAAATGGGGTCATGAAGAGTCAGGCAGGACTGAAAAATGACTGACCCACAACAATAGATGACCTGTGAGAGGTAGTGTAGAGTAAAGGATGGAGCTCTGAATACAAAATCAGAAAGATTTGGGTTCAAGTCCTTCCTTTAACCCTTCAACTAGATGACCCTGGGGAAACTACTTTAACTTTCTCTGCCTAAGGCAACACTTTAAGACCATAAATTTTTTTTTCATAAGGGAGTTCCCATATCAATGAAGTCTCAAGTTTATTCCCCATCTCTATGCCTGTAAAGAGTCAATATGGGAATTGAAGTTAGTGGGTGGGTAATTCAGCTAGTTTTCAAAGACTCTAGCTGAAGAAGTCAAACAATAAAATGTAGAATAAAAAATTAAAGATTTCTTGATAGGTTTTTAAGTTGTGAGGTGGAAAATAGACAAAATTTTACCTGGGAATAGAGGTTTGAGGGAAATGAATGTTATTGTTTCCTCTTTTCTTTTTTGACATTATCTTCTGTGCCACCTTTCATATGAAATAGAAAATTCAACAAAGAAAGAAAAGCTGCTAGCTCATAGCACAGGCTCAACTGGCAAATCTCTTCCCTGAGATGTTGCTCTCTCTCCCTCTCACTCCCAGTCGTAGAGCACAGAGGAAGTTCTGTCTCGGTTGCCTGACAGTGGGCAGGATGTCACATAGATGCTTGCACTAGAAACTCGAGCTCAAATTCATCCTGACTCTTAAATGAAATTTTAGTTGAATCTCATCCCAATTACAAGTCTGCCCATGATTGAATTATATCCCTAATAGAGCACAATTTTGTGGTCATCAGAGCACAATGGTATTGGGGTACACTGATCCTCAGGATCATTTGGACCAGAGCTGGGAATTCATAAGAGAATATTCAAATTATTTGCCAGGAATTTTCTATTCAAACTTGAGTTGGAAAATATGCCAATTTTGAAGAAGAAAAGTGGTCACCTAGGAATTGAAAGGTCTGTTTAGTTTCATTATGTTTTTGTTTGCAGAGAAAGGCAAACATATTGCATTGACTAAGGCCCACAGCATCCAGCTGTGACTGGGGATTTTTTTATTGTAGTAACAGAAGTGAGCACTTCTCTCTAATGATTTAAATTACATTGATTTTCACAGTTATTGACTCACCTGAAGACTGTTGTTAATCACTTGTATGGGTTGGGGTTGGGGGTGGGATTTCATTAGGGAACTTCTCTATGTGGTTCTGGTCTTTAATGTTTTTCCAAGTTAGTCTACTTTCAGCCAATACAATATGAGCATTGAGTCAAAAGTCACATCACTGAAATAATAAACAATAAATTAATAAATAAGCAGGTGATAAATAAATAATAAATTGCAGGGTTATAAATCTATAATTGGATGGGACCATAGAGGTCAGCTAGTCTGCCCCCTTCATTTTACAGATGTGGAAATTGGGGCCAAACAGATACCTTATGTTAGAGTACAATGGGAGGCAGCATTTGAACCCAGGACCCTTGATTCTAAAGCTAGTGCTTTTTTTTATTGTAGCAAGTAGGTCTAAAGGGCTCCTCCTCACTGCCCTTTATAGTTGTTTTAACATGCAATCATTTGTAAGGCATAGATTTGTTTCTCCTAAATATCTCTTAAGTCTGATTACAACTTCATTTATTAAAAAAGGAATTGATTTTCCACAGAAGAGCCCTTTTTAAGACAAAGTGATTAAGTTCTCCCCCACTAAACTGCAGGAAATGTTGCAACTTATTGTTAATTTCCATTTTAATTTAGTAGCAAATAGCAACTGTACCTTGAGCACTAATTGGAATAAAATAGCTGTTGTATTTATGAGCAGTTTAAGTTAAATACTCTGTGCAGGGATTGGTAGCTGCCAGGGTAAATTTATACATATTTATCTCTATGCAGATTTTGCAGAGAGCTATGATAACAAGGCAATGCTGCCACCTAGAGCATCAGTGTCAGTAAAGCCTCTATCAGATCAGAATTAAATTAATAAAAAAATCACTTACTCTCTAGAAGCTGGTTAGGGAATTGCTCCCCCCCCCCCCCACCCCAGACTATAGTTCCAAATTGGTAAGAAACACCGATGCCTGAAGCTCTATTTTGCCAATGAATTCTGCAATTCATCCTCTTATTTAGACTCTAATTCTGGGCCCTCAGCAACTCCGGTTTACATTCCAGTTCATTATGTAGGAAGACAACTTAATTAAAACCATAGTTTATGACAACACTAAACGTGTAACTGAGAAATATGGAAGCTATAGTTTCTATACTAACTCTTTTTCATAGAATTTAGAAGAATATTTAAAGGAAAGCTAGATACAATAAGGTTAGAAAAGGAATAAAGTAAATTCAGCTAAAACGAAGGACCAACAAGAGGATGATAAATGAGTAATAAGAGTATATGAAGTTTATTGGTAGTTATCCCATTGATGAATTAAGAAGAGGGGTGTGTGTGTGTGTGTGTTTGTATGTGTGTGTGTGTGTGTTAAAGAGAGAGAGAAAGACAGAGACAGAGAGAGATAGACACAGAGAGAGAGCACACTAGGTAACACAGTGAACAGAGTGTTGTCCATGGAGTCAGAAAGACTCATCTTTTTGAGTTCAAATCTAAGCTCAAACACTTATTGGTTTTGTGACCCTGGATAAGATGTTTATCTCTGGCTGTCTCAGTTTCTTCATCTATAAAATGAGCTGGAGAAGGAAATGGTAAAGCAGTGGGGGGAAAGTATACATATACATATATATATATATCACCTAAACAACTGTGATATAAAAATAAAAGACATTAATAAAAAAGACAAATGCAATAAGAAATGGTGATGTTGAAACATTTAGAGAGACAAAGACTGAGAGAGAAGGAAGAAAGCCAGTATAAGAACTAGGAAGCAGTGGGTTCAAGACCTGTCTCTGTGTGCCCCTGGGCAAGTAATCTTTCAGTGCTATAAGATTATCAATTACAAAGAAGATGTCTACCTGCATTGGCAGAAGTTTCTTTGTCTGGGAGTTCCTTACATCAATAAATAATTTCTCCATCCCCTAATATATGCAATATTATATACACATATATACATATATGTACACACATATAGATTCATTATTTTGACATTTCATTTATATGTGTGCCATCATTTGACAGGATTTTAAGGGAAAGCATCCTTAACCATCTTGATTTGCTCCATTGTGAGAAAAGGTAGGGGAGGGAGAAAAATACTAAAAGGTCTTAACATATGGGATAGATCCATGGGTTTTTGGTGCAATTGTCTCTCAATACTACATCAAAGAAGAAGATTTACTAAGATATCAATTAAATTATTTTAATCACTTTATTTTGTGAATGGAAATGGGTTAATGGGACATTTTTAAAAATGCACTTCAAAGCAGCTTCAGATCTTCCTCCTACAAATCAAACTCTATAGGAATCTTTATGAGTATTGGTGTATTGATGCCATATTCCTGTTTATTCACCAGATCTGTGTCTCCAGCTGGAAGGATTTCCACATCACCTATCAGACCTGTAAAGTCCCCATTACTGATGCGGAAGGCACAGACCACCATGGCTACTGGTCCTGAGGTGCCTCCCCCTTGGAAACAAGAGGGCTATGTAGCTACCTCCGAATCACAAATGAGGGAAACTACAGTAACAAGTTCTACTCAGATTAGAACTGAAGAAAGATGGGAAGGAAAATACGGTCTCCAAGAGCAAGTGACCATCAGTGGAGCTGCCGGGGCTGAAGTCAGTGCTACTGCCAGTGCGATTTCTGCTACTTCTACAAGTGCAGCCTTTGCTGCTGGAGTTGTAGCCACTGGCGCTAAAGAGGTAAGGAAGGAGGAGCGGCTGGGTTGCTCATTGGATAGACAGCCAGGTCTAGAGATGAGAGGTGTTGAGTTCAAATTTGACCCTAGACACTTCCTAGCTGGGTGACCCTGGGCAATCCACTTAACCCCAATTGCTTAGTCTTCACCTCTTTTCACAACCAAAAGTAAAGGTTAAAAATAGAGATGGTAAGGAAAGAAGCCATGGTATGATTTCTTTTGTGGGTTAACCATTGGATTTTGATAGCTCTAAACATTTGTGCCAGACGTTGATGCAAATATTAAGGCTAAGTAGGTTGGAAGTTAGAGGGCATCATTCCTATAAAAATGGATAAGAATAATGAAAGACTGAGTGTGGCTCAGACTTGACAGAAGCATTTCTTTCTTATGAGTGTGAATTCTTGTGAAAGGAAACTATGAAGCTGGAATATCTTGAATTCTTAAGCCAGCAAGTAGCAGGGATGCTCTCTTATATGTATGTCTTTCTCTTAACTGTTTCTTTCTATTGTGTCCCAGTTTTTGCCACATAAGAAAGTAACATGCTTGGGGTCTCTCCCTTAGGTGAGACAGGAAACTGACAAAAGCGCAGCTGTTGCGACCGTTGTTGCCGCAGTTGATATGGCAAGAGTGAGAGAACCAGTAACAAGTGCTGTAGAACAGACTGCAAAGAGGACAACTACGACTGCAGTACATATCCAACCTGTTCAAGAGCAGGTACGTGGGACACAGGGATGCCGGGTGCCTTTCAGATGACTGCATCCTTTTCCTTGCGTTAGATAAAACACAATGATTTTGCCCTTCCAAGGTTATCCTCCAATGATACTATTCCAACAGGAAACCCCCTCAATAAGTCCTCATTGGACTGAAGAATATAGACTCATTTTGTTTGTTTTTTTAAACCCTTACCTTCCATTTTAGAATCAATACTGTATATTAGTTCCAAGGCAGAAAATCGGTAAGGGCTAGGCAATGGGGGTTAAGTGACTTACCTAGGGTCACACAGCTGGGAAGTGTCTGAGGCCAGATTCGAACCTAAGACTTTCTGTCTCTGGGTCTGGCTCTTAATCCACTGAGCCACTCAGCTGCCCCCTCATTCTATTTTTAAATTTTTTTTAATCTCTTTTGTTTTTATATCACCTTTATTTCTCAATATATTTCTCCTCTCTTTTCCTACCAAAGAATCATCTCATAACAGAAAATGCAAAAGAGGGGGAAAAATTTAGCAAAGTTAACAAGCACATTAACTAATTCCAACATTATAGTCAGCACTTCTAATGCATAGCTCCCCACCTCTAAAAAAAAGAGAGGGAGATACAGTCCCATACTTCTCCTTGGGAAATAAGCTTGGTCATTATACTTAATGTAAACTCATTCTAATGGGAGTCATGTTTCCCCTTTAAATATTTTTTGAACAACTGTTTAAAAGATCCGTCATGATTGTGGCATGAGAATGTGGGGGATAATGAGACAAAGATAGCTAGAAAGGGGGTTGGCCATGAGTAGCCAAGGTCAGGAAGGTCAACAAGAGCAAACAGTTGAGAGGATTTGGGGAATATTTTACAAAACATGAGGAAGATATAATCCTGTTCATAGTTGATTAAGGCAAGAAGGAAGGGATGGGTAGATCCCATGAAATCAAGTCCAGGATTTTAGCCAGGGAAGAAGGAGCCAGTAAGTAGCACAGTGCTAAGCAGACAAGGTTCAGCGCCCAGGGGAGATTAGAGAGCTAGCCAGAGCAGCACAAGTCACAGGATTGCTAAACCATTCCGCTCAGGCAAAAGCTGTTTTCACATGGTCTGTTTATGCTACTGCCTGATGTGTGAAGGTGACCTTGAATCCAGAGGTGTTGATAGTAGTCAGAAGGAAGCCTGCAGTGGAATCCTGTCCTTATTCTAGCTGAGGTTGGGACAGATATGGTACTGTTACTTCAGGGGCCTGGAGTATCTCTCAAAGCAATATGCTACCAAGGGGACTTTATCTGTTTTGGATTATTCCAAACAGAAGGAGACAGGAGTCATGAGACCATGGGCATTAGCTAGTCTAGGAAACTCTGCTTAGTGGCCTGGCATCATGAGAATTTTCTGGCCCTGCTCTGTATTGTTATCAGTAGGTAGATTTCTTTCTGAAAGGAGATCCACCATCAGTAACGATCAGGTTTCCATAATTCACACAATAGTTACCACTCTGTGCCATTTTGTTTTGTACTTTCTAGCTGCATTTATAAAACTACTGTTAGGAAAGGAAATGTACTCCCTGCACACAAATCACACATTATACGTGGCCCTGGCCCAATGAAAACTCAAACCTCAGCCTTATTCCAGGAGGTAGTCCAAATCCTTACTAAATGAACTCTATCTCAAAAAACTGAAAGTTGGAAGGGACCAGTGGAGACTCTAGTTCAACAAAGTCCTGAATAAGAATTTCCCCCACAATATAATCTATGAAGGATTGTCCTACTTTTGCTTGAAGACTTTCAATAAAGGAGACCCCATCACCTCTGGAGTCAACTCATTCCACTTTTGGGTAGTTCTAATGGTTAGAAAGTTTTTCAGGACCTCAAGGCTAAATTTGCCTTTTTTGTAATATCCACTCATTGTTTCTAAGTCTCTAGAGAGTCATCTAATTGATTTTTTTTTTGCAATGAAGTTTCCTCAAGGACAGTCATCATCTTAGAATTTAAAAACTTGAATTCATGAGAGATCATCTAATCTCAGCCCTTCATTTATTTGACAGAGTAGGAAGCTAAAATCTAGAGATACTTATTGCCTTAGCCATTTTTCCACTCCAAATTAACAGCAGAGAGACAGGGTAGGAATATGGGTCTTTTGCCTTGAAGTTCCTGCACCCTCTAAGTTAAATTTAATTGAAGCTTGCTTATTAGGCCAAAATTGATTTCACAACACAGAGTCATATCCCTTTCTATTTAATTATTATTGAACTTCAAAATTTCTCTAGTTTTTCTTTTTCTTTGTTTCTTCCTTCCTTTCCTTCCTTCTTTCATTTCTTCCTCTTTCTTCTTTCCTCCCTCCCTCCCTTCCTTTCTTCTCTCTCTCTCTCCACTTTCCCTCCCTTTCTCTTTCTTTCTCTCTCTCCTCCACCCTCCCTCCCTCTCTCTTTCTTTCTCTCTCTTGCCTCCTCCCTCCCTCTTTCTTTTTCTTCTCTTTCTTCTTTTCTTTCTTTATTCCTTCCATTCTTCCTCCTTTCCTTCCTTCTTTCCGTCCTTGCTTGCTTCCTTCCTTCCTTCCTTCTTCCTCCTCTCTCTCTCTCTGCCACCCTCCCTCTCTACTTCTCTCTCTATCCCCATCTCTCTCTTCTTCCTCCTCTCTCCTTCCTCCTTCTCTTTCTCTCCTTCTCCCTCTCTCTCCCTCTCACTTTATTT
>NC_058132.1:241838699-241871927 GCF_016433145.1 Gracilinanus agilis
CCTCCCTTTCTTCCTCCCTCCTTCCCTTCCTCCCTTTCTTCCTCCCTCCCTTCCTTTTTCTCTCCCTCTCTTCCTCCCTCCCTTCCTTCTTCCCTCCCTCTCTTCCTCCCTCCCTTCCTTCCTTCCTCTCTTCCTTTCTTCCTCTCTTCCTTCCTTCCTCTCTTTCTTCCTTCTTTTCTTCTTTCCTTCCTTCCTTCCTTCTTTTCTCTCTCTTTCTTTTTCCTCTCTTTTTTCCTTCCTCTCTCAGCTCTTTCTTGCATCTTGTAATACTTATGATTTTTTTATATGATAGGGACTTGTCAGATGAAGGGAAATTAAAATTTTATTTTCCTTTTTTTATGATAATTAGACAAGAAAAGAAGCAAAGACTGCTATAACCAAGGTAGTAGTTTCTGCGGATAAAGCCAAGGAACAGGAATTAAAATTGAGAACCAAAGAAGAAATTACTACCAAACAAGAACAAATACACATAACTCAAGAAAAGGTGAATATCATGATTTTATATGTGAAGTACATTGCTAATGCCTACTGTGTATGCCAGTGTCATATTTTATGCCAAATTAAAAAAATAATTCTGATTAGATTGAGGGCAGAGATTGTCTTTTGCCTCTTTTTATTTATATCCTTAGCGCTTAGCCCAGTTGCCTGGTACATAGTAATGGCTTAAAAATGTTTTTTGACTTCTTGATTCTCTTTAAAATAGTTTTCATTGGAAATGATAGCAATTTCTATTCAAATTTCTATTTAAAATGATACCTATTTCTAAAAGGTGTAATTATCCCCTTCTATGGCTAATATGTTATTTATTAATATTATGTGCCTTGTCTACCTGATTGAATTGTCTTGCTTCACACTTATGTTGCTAGGTACCTGTTTACCAGACCCCCATGGACTGACCTATATTACTAGGGCATGGCTCCTAAATGTCCCAAGGTCTAAATTAGAGGATGCCAACAGAATTTCTACTCTTCTTCAACAAACAGGAAATAATTGAGTCTAAAGTCCCTGGTTGATATAAGTAATTATTGTACCTTTGAGGGTGCTTACACAGTACCTATTGGACGTGAGGAGAATAGCCTAATAGTTATTATTCTTTCAAGAACAAATTAACCAGAGTGTCCACAAAGTCAAATTTTTCCCTACAGTTATTCACTTTTAGAAAATGAAGACTCCTGGATATCCTAATATAGGAAAGTGATTTATAAGGAATGAAGATTCTATCAATGGGAGAGTTAGTGGCTAAAATGTCAGGCTTCTAATCAGGAGGATCTAGATTCAAAGACAACCTCAGAAACTTACTGCCAAGTCTTGTACCCTCTGTATGGCTGAGGCAATTCCTCTTGATTCATTCTGCTAAATTCTGGTCATTTGTGATCTGTATTAAAGCTATTGATTAGGTAGTTCCTCGTGTTAATAAAACTACAAAGCTTCAGTGTTCTCATCTTTAAAACAAGAATTTGAAACTAAATGATCAATCATGTACCTTTTAGTCTAAATCAGAAGTCAACCAACTACATCCTGATGGTCAAAGGCTCCCATAGCCTGTCTTTATAAGGATCTGTGAGCAAAACAAAAGCCAAAAACAGGTAGCAGCCCCCATTTGACCCTCACGCCATAGTATGCCCAGTGCTGGTCTAAGTTATTCATAGTTTCAATCCCTTAAACAAGGTAATTAGCTCAGAGTAGATATTCATAGTCATGAGGTCCAAAGGGACCTTAGGGATCATACAGTCCAAGCTTTTGTATAAATTGTATAATTAAGGAAACTGAGGCCCAGAGATGGTAAATGATCTGCCCAAGACTATATAGTGAATGAGTGGCAGAACTGGAATAGGAATTCAGGCCCCTTGACTTCTTTCTTTTTTGTATATCTAGCTCTCAACCAATGTGAATGGTCATCTCCTCCTATATTTGAATTCACATATATAATTATGCGAAATATGTTCCTTGGAAAATACAGTGTGAATTTGAATAATATAACCACTTTAGGGGATTTGTTGTTCACACTAATCAGGACCTATCTGAAGACCATGTTCTGCTATAACTTGCATGGGAGGGAAAATCTTTAAAAAATTAAATATTTTTATTTTAACAAAAGCATTGACTCAGTGCTAGATGCTACTTTTTTCTTATGATATTAAGAGTAGAAATGTCAGAACTCTATTAACCAGTATTATGATTTAGTTTAATTCAATATACAGAACAGATGTAGAAATGGATTTGATCTCCCTTCCAACATTGCTGTTTAATAAAATTTAATATTTTATTTAATTAAAATGTATTAATATAATTATTAAATTAAAATGTTTAATTAATTGATAAAATTTAATAAAATCACATTATTTTTCTTAAAGAAAAGAGAACATAAGATCTTTTTATCATTTAAAAACAGATGAGAAAAGAAACAGAGAAAGCCTTTGTACCGAAGGTAGTAATTACCGCTGCTAAAGCTAAAGAACAAGAAACTAAAACTACTGAAGGGATAACTACAAGACAGCAACAAGTACAAGTAACTCAAGAGACGGTAAGTCTAATTCTCCAAAGAAATTATAGTTCTTGAGCAAACACCACATCCTTTCAACAAATAGAATATATTCAAGCACAATATAATTGCTGGTATCATCCTTATTATTATTATGCTTGTCATTCTTGCTATAGCCTCCCAAGGTTATTATGAGGATCAAACGAGTTCATCTCTGTATAGCACTTTATACAGGCTAAAGTAATATACAAATGCCAGCTGCTGCTAAATTCTGTTGACTCACTATTTAGAAAACAGTGACCTCCAGTTCTAAAAACTCTCCAATTCCATGTATTAAGAATTTGCTTCACTAACACTAAATATGTAACAAAATTGGAAACAACCCTCATTTTTTCTTTATTCCATACACTAAATTCAAGATATAATTTTAAGAAAAGGTATAAATTCTACTTCCTGTCCATATCCATTGTGACCTATATATTGTCTGTTCCCAACATTGGTTCTGTTTCTGTTCTTAATACAAGACCTCAGGTTGATTTTAAAATGCTTTCAAGGGTTAAAAGTCTGCCTGTATATGGGAGCCTAACTGGATTCTGCTATGATTCCTTCATATCTAAGTTTGGAAGACTTTGTAGTCAGCAAAAAATCCTAGTTGCCCTCCACCAAAAAAAAGTGGTTGCCATTTTGCTACTAATGACCAATCATCTGAAGCTTCCGCTGTGACTGTGACCCCTTATCATGAGCCTAGAACTGGGTGGTATTTAGAGTCAGGAGTTGATAACATTAGTACATCTGCCCCATAGGGTTGTTGTTAGTTGTGCTTCATAAACATGATATTATGAGTCCTAAAAACCCAAAGCATCTACATGAAAGCTTTCTCACTAGGAATTATAGAATTCTATAATATCACAATATTACATATATATGTATTCTAGTTATATAACATATAATGATATAATATCAACCTAGTTTGGGCACTGGGCATTGGGCACAGGAAGCGTTGAGTATTCTTCTTCGTCGTCTACCCATCCTCTTTCTTTGCTTATTCTGCACTAGCATTTTGACATTTTATCTGGGGTTCATAAACTTCAACTTTTGATTTTACTCAAATAATCAGATGAGAAAGGAAGCCGAGAGCACTTCAGTAGCTATTGTGGTAGCCGCCTCTGACAAACTCAAAGAACAAGAAACAGAGCTGAGAGCTAGAGAAGAACTTGTCACAATACAGGAACAAATGCATATAACTCATGGAGAGGTGAATACTGCTGCATCCACAGACGTGAAATTCACAGTAGCATGGTTCTAGATGCAAATTCTACATTTTCATCATCTGTCTTCATCATTACTTCCCCCCACTGGATCAGAAATTTTCTAAGTCACTTTTCCTCCCTTGCTAGTGTTCACAGCTATTTCCATTTCTAAACATCACCAAGATTTCATTTTGAGTGATTACTAACTCTTTGTCATACTTTGGATTTTTAAATCTTCCTATTGAAGCTGATGCCATCCAAGACTATAAAGAAATAAAAAGCCAGAAATTTCTCATTGTCATTTTACTAAATTAATTCCATAGAATAAAATCTGGACTCTATGGAATTAGTGGGGTTGTGGTTTAAAATCTTGTAAGATATTATATGTAATTCTTACCTAAGACATTGTAGATTTCAGTAGATCTACAATCTTTCAATAGACTTGCCACTGCACATAATGCGGATGATCAAGCAATTTTATTGCAGTGAGTTGCTATTGAAATGCTAGCATGGAAATGTCCTTGAATAGGAAGAAATTTCCATCATCTTTTCCATAATAACCTTTCACTCTTTTGTCTTATGTTGATGTTCTCAGAGACCACATGGAATTTAACTCTTTGCCTACTCCTTTTTTGCTTGAATATTTAGATAAGAAAAGAAACTAGGAAAACAGTGGTACCTAAAGTAATAGTAGCCACTCCCAAAGTCAAAGAACAAGACACTATATCAAGAACTAGAGAAGTAATCACTACTAAGCAAGAACAATTGCACATAACTCAAGAAAAGGTGAATACAGACATATGGAATGTGAAATTAACTTGTGCAACTTACTCTCCTAGTAAACCTATTATTTACTCAGGAATATAAGAATCAATCTGTATTTTCCTTTCTAAAACTAAAGCTAAAATGGCTAAAAAATTTGAACTACCATTATTTCCCTTGCCTATTTGGATTTCATTCATTATTAACCTGCTTAGTATTCCTTCTTTCATTTGCATGAAGGCTAAGATTTTAAAATATAATTTATAATATAAGTCTCAGTACAAAGATTCTGATTTACTCCAGCTAACATTTTTAAGTATTGTGATTCCCAATAATAATAATAATATTCTATCTTTTTAAGTGGAAGTTAATCACCCCTTCCTTAGTAACCCTATATCCTCGCATCTTTTATTATTGCCTCTGAAATGATGCCATGTTTGTTTGGAACCATGTGGAGCTCAAATCTTTATTTTACTATAACAATCAGATGAGAAAAGAAGCTGAGAAACTTGCTCAATCCACAATAGCAGTTGCAGCTGCTAAGGCCAAAAGTCAAGAGACAACACTGAGAAGTAAAGAAGGAATGGCCATCAGACATGAACAATTTCATGTTACTCATGAAAAGGTGATGGTGACTCTCATCAGTGTGAAATCTCCTGTTCTTAACACTTCACTGCCAATCATTATGAAAGGAACTATTAACACACTCTCTTTTTTTGAAACATAATTTTTCAGCAACTACTGAAACAGGATATTTGTCTGTTGTTAATATTACTACATATTCCTCTTCCCTCCTAATTTATCATTCATTTTCATTTTACGTGATTAACAAACATGTCTTTTAGGGTTAGAAATTGACTTTTTGCATGCAGATTGATTTCAAGAGAATCTTTCTAAATAAAACACATTTATGTAAATTAGCTGAATAAGTAGACACATCCACTTTTTGTAAAATGTATTTGTTTTGTGTGTGTATGTTTGCGTGTGCGTGTGCACCATGAATCCCAGATATTACCTCATACCAAGAAAAATGAGTAGATCTAATCTTCTCTCTCCACATTTGTGTTTAATCCAATTATAAATATTTTTCCTTATAATCCTGTGAACCATTCATCTTTATCTTTACTGTAATAATCAGATGAGAAAAGAAGCTGAGAAAATCACAGCGCCTACTGTAGTAGTTGCTACCACTAAATCCAAACAGGATGCAATTTCAAGAACTAGAGAAGGAATTTCTACCAAACAGGAGCAAGTACAAATAACCCATGAAAAGGTGACTATAGCTGTTTGCACATGTGAGATTTTTCTCCATTAATCTCTTCCTTCCAGAACCATCTTTCACTCTAAACCACAATAAATTTCTCTTAACATTCCATTTTCTTCCTTCACAGTAATTTATTCTTTAAAAATTAGCAATGAAGTTTGAAATTAACTTTTTTATTTTTGTTAGTATTTTCTTTACATATTTGCTGTTTTCTTTCACTAACTTGCATCTTACTGTTTGTCTTATTTACTTTTTTCTGAAATGGTATTTTTAAGAAACTTTTTTTTAAAAAAAATGTTATCATTACATGGATATAATGTTCTGTGACAAACCACATACTTTATGCATGATCATTATTCTGAGAGGACATTCCACAAGGGCAAATTAATTGTAAATTTAATTTCCATAAAATCCTTAAAAGAGCCATGTAAAAACAACTCTTTATTTTTGTCAAAAAAAATTAGCTAAAGATGGATGCTGAGAAGACTTCTTTACCAAAAGTAGTAATCACTACCATCAAAGGCACGGGGCCAAGTGCAATTTCAACAACTAGAGAAGGTTTTGCTGCCATGCAAGAACAAATCCATCTTTTTCATAATGAGGTGAAAACTGATGCTATGGAAATGCAAAGCATTGTTTCATCATCCTTCATCCATTACTATAACAATCCATCCAATATTGTCTGTGTATGGTTGATCCATCTGATTGTTTAGTTACTCAACACAATTCTAGACATGATTAAACTCAGTGAAGTCTCCAGCTGGTAGATGCTTGGCATTTTTAGTGGTGAAAAATCAGTTTGTGTCACTCTTTCTTTGTGTCCACTAAATGAATTCACAGCATTTCATATGTGTGAATTGAAATCTGAATAGTTCTCTCACTTCAGAATCTTCTTTTAATTTCAGAATATTCTTCCACTTGCCTCAGTTAAAAAAAACTCAGTATTTATAAACATGTTTTCACCATTTTGATTGCTGAAATACTCTATGTTAAATAAAACAGCCTACTAGAAAAATGTAAACATCTACCAAAGAATGTATCCTGATGCAAACTAGCACTTAATAGGCACATTTATATACCAAAATATATTAGGATTTTTTTTTTTGCCAGAATGATTAAGGTTTGGGATCTATGAGGGTCTTAATTAATGAATAAGATTCTCCTGTGATCTATATTTTTCTTTCCTTTTAATACTCTATTTTTAAATTGAGACTAAGAGTTTATTCTCTTGGAGCCTAGAATCTAGAAAGTCTATAATCTAATCTATAAAACAGAAGATTAGAGAGGAAGTTTCAAGGATTAAATAGAGAGCCAGCTCTGAAGTCAGGAAAATGTATTCAAGTCCTTCTTCTGGCACATAATAACCCTACCCATGGATGAGCCATTTAACTTTTCAATGACCCAGGATAAATTATTTAAAAATTACTGATCTAAGCTCTTTATAAATAGATATTGTTTCATTCTTTCTATGTTTATGTCCAGCACCTGACACAGTGGCAGATGCACAGTAGACACTAGATAAATATTTATTGTTACATGATTCATTCATCAATTGGCGAAGGCATTTCCATACTGGAAATTTCTCATATGAATGAATAACAATTTAAGCCCTCTTCCCCCAAATTCTGATAATAGTACCTGTTCTACCCTATCTTGCTGAGTTGTCAGGACAAAATAAAAAAATACCTTGAATACTATAGTATACAATACAAAGAGAAGATATAAAATGCCTCTTGATATGATTTAAAAACAAACAAACAAACAAAAAAAAAAACTCAACAAAACCCAAACATGCTTCATGTGTCAGTTAAGACTGCAGCCTAGAAAGTGTGATGGAGCCAAATCATAGAATTTTTTCCTTTAAGATGCAAATTCAAATTGAGGGAACTATTTGCAATTCTCTGACACAGGTTAGATATGCAGTTCTTTCAGGTGAGAAACCTAAAATCCTCATATTCATTTACATTTTAAATTGTTTAGAATGTTATTTTAAAGAGATGAAGATAACCCATTTGAAAACTAAATACTCCATTCCATCTATATTATGATGAAACAAAATGTACCTTGTTGTACCACTGAATGATCATAATTCTATCACTGGGACAGTTAGGTGGTGCAGTGGATAGAGTCCCTGACCTAGAATTAGGAAGATCTAAGTTCAAATATGACCTCAGTCTCTTACTAGCTGTGTGATCTGGGCAAGTCACTTAACCTTTATTTGCTTCAGTTCCTCATCTGTAAAATGGTGACATACTAGGGAAGGAAATGACAAACCATTCCAGTATCTTTGCCAAGAAAACCCCACGGACAAACTCCATGTGGTCATGTAGAGTCAGACACCATTGAATGAATAAAAAGCAACTATATCACTGCAGCCAGCACAAAAGGATGCCTGGTATTGTCAAAACACCTATTTAAAAAAATTAAAACGTGGTACATGAGTCAGTTTGTACTGGTGCTCTTCTCCTTTTTGGACCTCTTTGGTAATCTGGTGAAACCTTTGGACTCTTTCTCAGAATACTGTTTTTAAATGCATAAAAAGAAATATATAGGATTACCAAGGAAACCAATTCAGTTAAAATGCAGCTCTCAAAATGCTTATAAAAATAAATTCAAGGGCCACAGGTTTAAAACCTCCTGGTTTACAAGATTTTTTAAAAGAGCATCTTCCCCACCAACTGTTTCTCCATCCATAACCTTTTTCAAACATGAGAAAATAACCCCATATGCCATTTCCACCTGTGCTATTGGCTAACAGTGTTCTGAATCTTGAAAACAGTGAAAAGGAAGTGTCCACCAGTGGGAAAGGACATGTTTTTTCCTCCCAACATGAAAACACTTTCCTTTTCATTGTGGTACTTTCATTGGTGAAAAATACACATTTTCATTGGTGTCTTTAATAGAGATATCCAAACATCTGAAGAGATTTTCCTCGTGGGGAATCACAAATGTATTCATGCATTCAATGTGCATTCATGAGCCATCATGTTATCTAATATTTGCATGCAAAACACACATGGCTGTATTGACTCTGGCTTCTCTGAACACGAAGATATTACTGTGAGAGTGTATTTTTATGAATATAGTGACTCTGCTCACACAAGACCAAATGATCAATGTAGAATAATAATCATTAAATCAGTGTAAAAAAATACCACAAAAAAAGCTGGCGTTCAGAGTTGCTATTATATGGGTTGTGAAGGGTGGGGGGTAAATATTATATGTCTCTATATTTTATATCTCCATATATCATATGCTAAATTTATTTGATAATCTTTCATCTTCCTCAAACTGTCTAGACATCCTTTTTTGTCCCATGCTTTTGCTTCCAATTTTATGTATCTCATTATTTCATGATTAAAGCATTTGCATGTTGAGTGATTCTAAATACATATGCACAATTAAGGAAGTATTAAGTGAGCAAATGCATTACTAGTTTTGTATATCTAGCTCTATTGTACATTTTGTGTAATGTAAATGAATTGTCTGCCTCTGAGTGTCATCTTTAAAAAAAGGAAGACAAATGAGTGTATGTTTGTATTTGTATTTCTTTTGGCCTGTAAACCAGCAAGAGAATGTTTCCCCAGGGCTTGATTTGGTCATTGCCAAGCCTGAACTTTGGGTGTGTTATCTCTAGGTGGGAGTTGGGAAAAAGGCCGAAGCGGTGGCCACAGTTGTTGCTGCAGTCGATCAAGCCCGAGTGAGAGAGCCCAGAGAGCCGAAGCATTTTGAAGAATCCTATGGGCAACAAACCACTTTGGAGTATGGCTATAAAGAGCAGATCTCGGCCAGCAGAGTAACCGAGCATCCCCAGCGTCCAGCTTCAGAACCTCACGTTGTCCCGAAAGCAGTCAAGCCCGCAGTGGTCCAGATGCCTTCTGAAACACACATCTCCGCAACAGATCAGATGGGAATGCACATATCATCACAGGTTAGAGCCCAGCACCCCCTGGAAACATCAGGGTAAATACTCTTTGGGTAAATACATCACTGAGCTTTTTTTTCCTGCAGATCAAGAAAACGTCAGACCTGACGACCGAAAGATTAGTCCATGTGGAACACACACGTCCTCGGACAGCAAGTCCTCACTTTACTGTTTCAAAAATTTCTGTTCCCAAAACAGAACACGGACATGAGGTAAATAGTGGGAGAAAATTTCATCAGTAAATTTCTAGGCCATGGGAGACAAAGAACTAAAGTATTTGATTAACGGTGGTTTCCTCTTATCCACGGGGCTCTTCAGAAGCTCCCAGTGTCAATCAGTTAATTAAAAAAGTATTGAGGGGGCAGCTGGGTAACTCAGTGGATTGAGAGCCAGGCCTAGAGACGGGAGGTCCTAGGTTCAAATCTGGCCTCAGACACTTCCCAGCTGTGTGACCCTGGGCAAGTCACTTGACCCCCATTGCCTACCCTTACCACTCTTCCACCTATAAGTCAATACACAGAAGTTAAGGGTTTAAAAATTAAAAAAAAAAAAGTATTGATGAAGTATTGATGAAGCACCAACCATGTGCCAGGGACTGGGCTAGGTGCAGGAATGCAAAAACAAAACTGAGACATCCATTGTCCTCCTTGTATGTATGGACAGAATCAGTACCAGGACTGGATTGTGGGCCAGGGTTCAGGGCTCTTCTGTCTAGTGGTGTTTACTGACCTTCCCCCAGGACCAGTGGGATGGCTTAACCTATGAAGATTGTATCTGGCCTCCCAGCATAATTTGGATCCCATAGTAAAGTAGCCTCCTTGGGGAGCCATCGAAACTCCCCTAACACCCTGCGGAGGCCCTCAAGTTTTCTCTCTCAGGCCGAGCACCAAACAGTCTTGGTAGACTCCCATGTCTGATGTTTTGCTAAAAGGCTAATAATACATTCATGTCATTCACTGCAACTGACACTATCAGTTGTTTTTGAGGAATTTTAATTTAGTATACATACACACACATACATACATATACTGTGTATGTGTGTGTTTGTTCTGGAGATTTTAAAGGGAGGGCATCATTAAAAGAAACTGTTCCAAAGTGGAAAATGCACATAAGCCATTCTTTATATATACCGAATCTTTGTGTTTTTGTGAATAGAAATGATTTACACTTACACAGTATATGTGTTTATCCTTGAATGATCCCCAATACATAGATAATTGGCTATTCCTGTTCAGTGAATTAGATTATAGTCTCCCTTTCCAAGGTACTTCACTTGAGATGGATATAAATCATAGATTGAAGGTGTTACTAAAATGAATTTAATTCAAACAATAGGATTTAAATCTATAACTTTATGACCCTGGACAAGTCATTGAACTTTCCAATACTCTAATTGCCATTTGATGTGTTTGCATTGATGAATGGAGTGATACATGCACCCACACACACAGAGATAACTAGGTGGCATAGTGGATAAGTGCTGGGTCCAGAGTCAGGAAATCTGAGTTCAAATCTGGCTTCAGACACCTACTAGCTGTGTGACCCTGGGCAAGTCACTTCGCTCTCTTGACATCAGTTTCTCATCTGTAAAATGAGCTGGAGAAGGAAATGGGCAGCCATTACAGGATCTTTTCCAAGAAAACTCCCTGGACAGAACTGGTATGTTAGAGTCTGTGGGGTCATAAAGAGCTGGACATGACTAAATAACAACAACACACATAGACACGTGCACACATGTGTGCATCTATTATCTGCCCTCATAGAATGTAAAGCCCATGAAATCATGGACTGTTTATTTTTGCCTCAACATTCCCAGCATCTCACATGTTGCCTGCATTTATCAGGTACTTAATAAATATTTATTGCCCGAGATACACTGATGCAATAACAAATATAGACCATTCCAGCATATCTGTGTACCCTTAAAACAGCATATTTTTATTTAAAATATGGAGTTGAATACATTCAAAGATGAATGTGACACACATGTTTAGAGGCAGCATGGTATATTAGATCGAATGTTGAACTTGCAATCCATTTGAACTGGGTTCAAATCCTTCCTATAATTCCAGATGTGTGACCCTAGGCAAGTCACTTAATCTCTATGTAGCTTGAGAAACACCCTTAAACATATTTCAAAGTCCCAGATTTCATGGGTAGAAGTATTTCCTATACCTAGCATACTCCGCATACCCCACACTGAGGAAATCATAAATCCTTCCAGAATGACACATATCCAAATTTAAAATGAATCTCTTGATTCCACTAGAAATCTGTGTTTGTCATTTTAGCCTGACTCAGATATTTACTGTGTAATATAGGGCCCATATGTCACTTAACCTGTGCCAGCTTCAGGACTTTCATCTATAAAATGAGTATACCTTATCTATTTCATAGAATAAGAAAAAATATGTAAAACATCTTATAGTTCTTAAAACATTCTATGAATATGTCTTTTCATGTTTTATTTTTTATATTTTTCCAGGTTACATAGAGGTACAATTTTAATAACTGACACTGTAAATATTAGCAATTTCTCCCCTTACTTTGTGTTTTTCTTCTTTTTGTGAAAATGACTTGTAATTAACTGACATTTCTGGCACTTTTAAGGTGAGGGGGACAAACAGTGATCTTTGAAAAGCCCTTCAAGCCTCATTATTATATCATTTCATTAATGCATCTTCAAGGTCTTATGAGAAAGAGCATTAAAAAAAACCCTTGTAGCATAGGTCAAAAGACTTATTTTTGCCTAAATTAGCCAAATATCCAAATGATTGACATTTGAAGATCTAAAGGATCCAAATTCTTTCTCTGAAGTATGATTTGATTAATCTGAACTTCTCACTAGTTCTGGCCAAGAAGTTTCTAAGAACCTAAAAACTTGAAAGAAATTATGCATTTTCCAAAGAAAAATTCTTAACTATAGTATTTCAGTCCACTGTGTTTTACAAGACCAGCTAAGCATACATTATTTTTTTGGTATGGCATCTAATTCACTGGTGGGACAAGTAAATCACTATATCAGTAATAATAATCCAAACATTAGAGTAGTTAAAAAATATTTTTTCTAAATACCTCCATTTTCATCTTCACAAAAGTTAGATTTATTGTCACCCTCAGAATATGTTCTTCCAGAAGCCCACTTTTCAAAATATATCTATGAGTTAAATAACTTCCTGGTTCTGAATATCATTCTGTGGCATATTAAAATATGGTATTCATGAACATGATTAAGTGATAATTTGCAAATAAGTCTTAGCTGATAGAGTCCATTTAAAACAAGAGCAATAAAATAGTTTCTTAATTTAATTCAACAAGAAAGATATTTCAGAAAATACCATTTGAGAGTCTTAGAAAGATTGATACTGACCTTAATAAAGGGGAAGTGTAGTAGAATGGGTGTGGAGTCAAAGGCCGGATATTTCTGAGCTTGTGTGCTAGGTCCATTATTTACTAGTTGTTCTCTGAACTTCAGTCTCCTTATGATTGACATGGAGATAATACTATTTGCAGAATTATACCTGAATCTACCCTGCAGGATTGTATGGGGTATTACATGAGATAATATCCACAAATGTGCCCCTTCAGTTTTACGGTGGCCTACGGATAGAAGGCCCTCTGATTACAGACTTGGCTATAGATGTGGTACTGATGATGAGAAAATCTCTAAATGTTTTGATTGACAAAAAAAGAAAGCCAGGCCATACAAATAACATCCCATCACTAAGCCTATTAAGAGCCAGGGTAGCCTAGTGAACAAAGTGCTAGAGTTGTAGTTAGGAAGGTATTCGGTCATTTTTTTGGTCATGTCTGACTCTGTGACCCTATTTGGGGTTTCTTTGCAGGGATACTGGAGCAGTTTGCCATTTCTCCAGCTCATTTTAAAGATGAGAAACTGTATAAATAGAGTTAAGTGATTTGCCGAGGGCCACATAGCTAGTACATGTCAGAGGCCAGTTTTGAACTCAGGAAGATGAGTCTTCCTGACTTTGGGCAGGACACTCTCTCTACTGTATCACCTAGCTGCCATGTGGTCAGTAACACCTGGGTTCAAATCTCAGTCTCTGAAATGATGTAACCTTGGTCAAGTCCACCAACTCCTTAGGACACATGTTCTAAAACAAGGGTCTGCAAACAATGGCCCTAGGGCCAAATCTGGCCCTATCCCACCCTACATTTGTATCTGTGAGCTAAGAATAATATTTACATTTTTAATACAATAATATTTTATTTTAAAATGTAAAAACAATCTTAGCTTACAGCTGTTCAAAAGCAGGCAGCAGGCCAATCCAAATTTGCCCATGCTCTAAAATATAGATTGGCTATTTCCGTAACTTGATGGCGAAAGTTCTCCATATTGATGCAATTGTAGGTTATTCTTAACCCAATTCTACTAGGGAAAAAAAAATGTGTATCTTTAAATGATGACAATGACTGACAGTGAGGTGACTTCTCTTTGGTTCACCTTCAGGTATCAATAGCAGGCAGTGCTATTGCGACTTTACAAAAAGAGTTGTCAACGACCACTTCGGTTCAGAAGATTACCAAACCAGTGAAGGCGCCTATTGTCAAGCCAATTGACACTAGAGTAAGGGTGGAGCCCACCCCGTCTCCACAATTCCCCTTCACGGACACGCCTGAGACCTATAAGAGTCGTGCTGGAATTGAAGTGAAGAAGGAGGTGGGGGTGAGCATCACTGGTCGGACGGTGCGTGAAGAACAGTACGAAGTACTAAAAGGAAGGGAAGCAAAGGTCAGTGTCTCCAGGCTTATCCCATCACATGTTCCCTAGATCCGAAGGCTGAGACTGAGACCGGGTTTAGTAGATGAGACCATGCACAAGTCAATTAACCCTCTGATCTGTAGTGCCTTCATTTGTAAAATGGGAATGAAAATTCTAGAAATATTGAATCTACAAACCGTTGTGAAGAAAGTGCTCTATCAGTGTTACAGGGCTAAATACATATGGGACATCATGACCATGTTTTAAATTATATATTATTGGGATAGAAAGAAATTTTAGAAATTAGGAAGATCTAGATTCAAGTTCATCTTCAACAAATTTTTCTTTTAACTTTTTGACCATAGGCAGATTCCTTACCTTATCAGTGCCCCCAGGGAACTCCACAACTGTAATTCCAGCCAAGTTAACTTTGTATCAGTAGTGAGCCTGATACTGCCTGATGTCAAAGATTTGGATAAAAATAGATTTTTCTAGATATTCGTGGAAGATTTCACTAGGCCTACATTTTGTTCATTTGAGAACAACCCTCTTTCTCTTAGCAGTCGCTCACTTTTTCTTGAATGAGGGTTTGTGAGGTCCCTCCCCTGTCCCCAGCCAACAAAGGAATTACCGTCTGCTATTACCCTTAACTGCTTGTGCATTCTCTAACATCTCTTTTAATATCTTAGGTAACAGAGACAGCCAGAGTCCCTGTGCCAGCAGAAATCCCCGTAACTCCACCGACATTAGTCTCTGTGAGTAAAAATGGAAACTTTTAGAAGAATGTAGATGTTTAAGTCACATTTGGCTCTGTTCTATGTTCCTTTACTTCCAAAGATCTTCTTATGAATGGGGATCATTTGATTCTTTGTATTTGTATCCTCATCACCTAGTGTGTTTCAGAGCTTAATAAATGCTTGGTGGGGGCAGCTGGGTCACTCAGAGCACAGAGCATCAAGTCTGGAGTAGGGAGGACCCAAGTTCATATCTGGAGCAGACACTTTTTAGCTGTGTGATGTTGGACAAGTCATTTACCTGCATTCCCTAGATCTTACCACTCTTCTGTCTTAGAATTAATACCAAGAGAGAAGGCAAGGGTTTTAAAATAAATAAAAAATAAATGTTTGGTGATTGATGAAATACCTTAATTAGCCAGTATATTCAAATGCAAAGAAAAGCTTCTAGACAAGTACTGGATTCATTCAAGGAGGAAAACAGGAATTGTAGCTGACAAATGACTATATTAATCTATGTCTTTAATGAAAACTCTCTGTTAAAGTCCACTAAAGACCTGAGTTCAATTCTCAGCTCTGCTCCTTAGATAGGCTGCTTGGGGAGAAGAGGAGAAGAAAAGTCAAAAGTCTAGGGTTCAAATTCTGCTTTTGATACTTGTTATACATGTGACCTTGGAAAAGTCACTTAACCTAACTTGTTCTTATTTTCCTCCTCTATAAGATGAGGGATTTAGACTGAATGGCATAAAGGTCTATGTTCTAAGTCTATATTCTATCATTTTCAAATAAATTATGTATCAGACATCTTTCTACCCATTATGGTAGGAATTTAGAAACTCTCATATTCACAAGACCCCCCTTGAGCTAGATTTATTCCAATCTCAAAATGTATCTCGATACTGGTTTTTCTGAAGTCCTGACCCAATGGACTCTAGTTTGTCATGGACCTAAAGTTGCCATTTGGAATCCCCACCTCCATTTATATGCAGTACAGAAATATTCAATTAAGATGATGATGATGATAATAATAAAAATGTTTTCTGGTTTGCTCTCTAGGGTTTAAAGAATGTGACAGTCATAGAAGGTGAATCTGTCACTTTGGAGTGCCATATCTCTGGCCACCCATCCCCAACTGTGATGTGGTACAGAGAAGATTACCAAATCGAAAGTTCCATTGATTTCCAGATTACTTTCCAGTCTGGAATTGCTCGTCTGATGATTCGAGAAGCCTTTGCAGAAGATAGTGGGAGGTTTACTTGTACAGCTGTCAATGAGGCTGGAACTGTCAGTACCTCTTGCTATTTAGCTGTACAAGGCAAGTATCCTTATTTTTTTTAAATCCAACAACCTGTCAAGGATGTCCTTTTCACCCACTCAATACACTTTCTTCCTTTTATCAGTCATTCTCTTCCAGTGGAAGACTTCTGTATTTTTTCTCCCTGTTACTTCAAAGACATTGAATGCACTTCCTACCATGACCTTGTTACAACCTTTAGAATTTGGGGGCCCAATTCAAGGCTGGAGCATGATGGGAAATACTGAGCCAGAGTAAGGCAGATGATATAAATGAATTAGAGAAACTCACTCATCTTCAATATTGAATTTCTGTCTTTCTTATAGTTTCAGAAGAATTTGAAAGCAGAGAAACAACTGCTGTTACTGAGAAATTAACCACAGAAGCAAAACGGTAAAAGTTCTTTCATTTAAAAGTTAAAACAAGGGTTCCAAACCTGAGTTTTGTGTTGCTTTGAGGGATAGAATAAGACTCTCAAGGGGGTTCTGAGAATATTTCAAAAGCAACTATGTGATTTTACTGAAAATTAATCACTTTATTTTCTTCCTTATGTACACATGAATGATAAACTCCACATTTATTTCCTTTTATATTGAGTGGTGGGTACAGGAAGGCTTACTGAAGGCCAAAGAGTTCTGAGGCCAAAAGAGGTTGAGAATTTACAAGCAACAGCTCATAAATGAATATGACTCACTTTACTTTTTCATGGTGGCAACCAAGATGCTAAACTAGTGGGATCTATCTTTTCAGCTTTGTGGAGTCAAAAGATGTGGTGATGGTGGAGACTAGCATCCCAGAGGAACAAGCCGGGCCTGGAGAACCTGCTGCTCCTTTCTTTATTAGAAAACCAGTAGTACAGAAATTAGTTGAAGGTGGGAGCGTTGTTTTCGAGTGCGTGATTGGCGGCAACCCAAAACCCCATGTGTACTGGAAAAAAGCAGGTGTTCCTCTCACCACTGGATACAGGTACTTAGATGACAAAATTATTGTTCCCTAGGTTGTTTTTATATGTAAATGATGCATGCAGAAAAAAACTAGAATTTACTTATCCACTTGTGCCCTGGGATTAGCTCTCACTCATTTGGTTTTCTCTCCAGGTGACCTGTCATGTTTTATTTGTCCTGAAGTATTCTTATATTTTGCACTAAGCCTTCTGTGGAAAAATTATTTTTAAGATATGTCAAATGTGGATACGAGAAAGATTTCCCTTCAGCTTTGACTTAAATCCATATGCAGAACTTTATGAAATAAAAGAAAATGTATTATGGTTAGAACATGACATCATCTACTGATCGCATAGCCTTGGAAACATCATAATGCTACATTCTTGGTTCTATTTTGTTTTGTTTTTTAGGAAAGATAAGTAAAAGGATATTTTCTTAATGTGGACATTTTTATCTCATTTGCCCTTTATTCCTAATATCTATGTGTTTTTCCTCCATGTTCAAATACATTTGACTATAGTCCCCAACTATAATGCTTAACTCTCTTTACTTTTCACTTCTGCTATAGAAACTTTACTTTTTTCAGTTTTATGAGCCATCTTCTCAGGAATAAATATAATACACTTCCTTATAGAATTATAATTATGTTTTTTTAATTTACCATTAAAGGTACAAAGTAAGTTACAACAAGCAAACTGGTGAATGCAGGCTGGTGATTTCCATGACTTTTGCTGATGATGCAGGCGAATACACTATCGTTATTCGTAACAAGCATGGGGAAACTTCCGAATCAGTTTCCTTACTGGAAGAAGGTAAATGTACATCTGTGTTGTTACCAGGGTATGCATGTAGGGAAGACACAGTAACATGGAGGTAAACAGCCATGCCTGCTTGTTGAAAGAATGCTGGTTTGGGGGTCTTAGATATTAAGTATCGCTTCTAAGGAGAAGAGCAGAAAGAGCTAGCAATTGGGGTTAAGTGACTCACCCCGAGTCACACATCTAAGAAATGTCCGAGGCCAATTCTAAACCCAGGTCCTCCTGACTCTAGGGCTGACTCTCTGTCTACTGTGCTACCTAAGTGCCCCCAAAATTATTCTTAAAAATGCCTATTGGGCACAGAACACTGTGCTAAATTCTGGGACAATATATAGAGTTAAGAGAAGACACAGTCCTTGCCCTCTTGTAGCTTACAGTCTAGTAGTTAGATGAGACTTACGTGGATAAGTGTATGCTACTAGTATGTGGACTTGACTCTCCCTATTGCCCAATTGCACAGTATTTGTGCCAGTCAAAAAAGTTAGGCGTCATAATTTCCTTTGATGAACTGTATGCACATGGAATGTTGGCATATTAGTTAATGAGTTATAGCATTGCTTCTTAAGAGTGAGAGAAAGGGATAGCTTAAGCAAGGTTTCAAGAAGAGGGAGGGCATGGCTCCCACAATTGGATTTCAGCACTCCCAAGGTCCTTTCAGACCCTTAGATTTTAAAATACTCAGTTAAACATAATTATGGCATACATAAATATGGACACAATATAAGTGGGTGACTTCTCTCTTTGCCCAAGCACCCTTATTGGGGAAATACTCTCAAATGCCCTCAAAAGGAATGGAAAAGTGAGCAAGGCATTCTAGGTGGTATGGGGGAATTTTCTGAATGTTTGATCCAAAGGTACAAGCTTAGTAGGGCTTTAATTGGAGCCAGATCAGAGTGATGGTGAGAAACAACATGAAGCTATCAAGAACTGTTGGTCAGGAAGAACAAGTTCTATAAGAATGAGGCAGCCAGAGTGATGGGAAAGCAGGCAATAGGCGATAAAATTAGGAAAGAGCAAGGAGGACTAGGATATTGAGAAAATAAATGAGATAATTTATATGATAACACTTGAAATTCTCTGGAGGAAAAAAGGTCTTATTACTACAAGCACCATTCCTTTGTAGGTTGAGGGTATTAAAAGGATATTGGATGATGACATTACTCTGGTAAAATTGTTAATAGTCATATATTGTCCAGTCTTAGAGCTCTCATTAGTAAGAAAGGATTTGATTTATTGCTTTGATATCCAAATCATTGCTTAGATGAGGTCAATGGCTAGGGCACCAGAACACTTTTGTCCATCCTGAATATTCATACATCAATGGAAACAGTGCTAATAGGTGAACCCTTCTGCACTCTGCAAAGACATATCCTGGAAATATGTGCAGAGTTTGGAGACAACTGAAAAGACCTGATTTTTGTCACCTCCTTGTGTACTTCCCTTCCCATACAGAAAGTCAGATAAGGACTTTGAATAAAGAAAGTATTAAATTTTTAAAGAATTTGTCAAAGTAGACAAATTAGACAAAGTAGCCTTTTTTCCCTGATGACAGCTAAATATATCTTTTGTCATCATAATATTATTTTACCTTTTTTACGGAGATATATTTTAGGAAATTTTGACATAAATGCAATTTTCATAGCTCAATTAATATTTTAACTCACAGTTGATTTTTTTTAATAAAGCAAAACCTTTTTTTTAATATCTCAAATCCTGATCTATGAATCATTCTTGACTCTCAGTTTCCTTCACCCTTTATAGTTATCAAGTTACTAAGTCTTATCAATTCTCCATTCTTATCTCAGGGATCTATCCTTCTCTCCATTTCCAGGACCTACCCTACTGTCAGAAGCATATCAAAACACTAAAACTAGAAAGGACCTTCTAGATCAACTCTGACTATTTTTAGTTGAGGAACATGAAATCAAAGGAGATTTAGGTGACTTACTCAGGTCATACTGGTAAACGTCAAAGGCAAAATCTGAACCTAAGTTTCAGATTCCAGTGTCAGTGGCTTCTTCCTCATACTATGATAGTAGGTCAGGCCCTCATTACCTCTTTCCTAGACTATTGCAATAACCTCCTAATTTGTTTCCTTGCTTCCAGCTGTATCTCCTTTAGCCTATCTTCCACACAGCTAGCAAATTGATCTTCCTAAAGTAGTGATGGGCAAACTACAGCCTGTGGGCCAAATGTAGCCCCCTGAAATGTTCTATTTCATTATTCCTAATCTGACAAATACAATGCATAAGATATAATACAATGAAACTTCTAAAGAGTTGCCTTAGAAACAGACTGACAGATAAGCATTTCCTTTCCTTTGGCCCCCTCTTTTAAAAGTTTGGCCAGCACTGCCCTAAAACCTAGGTCTATATCAGTGCCATGCTCAAGAAGCTTCAAGAGTTCTCTATTACTACTGGGCTAAAATACAAATTCCTATCTTTGGCATGTAAAATCTATCCCAATTTCTTCCCAGCCCATTCTTCCAGATACTTCATGTTATTCCCTCCCATAGACTGTGTTCCTGTCAAATTGTCCTTGTTCTTTCCCACAACTGATATTCCATCTTTAGAGAAGTAGCACATTGGATTGTGAGCTGGTCCTGGAGATATTCCTCAAATATTTAGTAGCTTTGTGACCTTCAGCAAATCACTTAATCTCTGCCTGCCTCAGTTTCCTTAACTGTAAAAAGGGATAATAATAGCACCTATCTTGCAAGACTGTTGTGAGGATCAAATAAGATATTTCTAAGGTGCTTAGCACAGTGTCTGGCACATAATAAGCACTTATTTTCCTTCCTTCCTTCCTTCCTTCCTTCCTTATTTCCTTCTTTCCTTCACTTCAACCTCTGCACCTTGAGTAGATTGTCCTCTATACCTGAAATACCCTCCCTTCCCCAACCATAGCTCTACTCAAGACTTAAATCAAGTACTACTTAGTACATGAGGCCTTTTCTGATGTCCCCAGTTATTGCTCTACCTTGAACATTTAAATTAACTCATGTTTTTTCTACTTCTTTCATGGTGTGTTCCCCTAATAACATGTAAGTTCTCTGACAACAGAGACTGCTTCATTTTTGTTTCCATGGCTCATGCCCCAGTGCCTTGCACAAAGTAAATACTTAAAAACTGTTTGTTGAATCGAATCGAGTCTAATCTTTTAGGAAATATGGATATTAATATATTGAATTCACCTTAATTACAGTCCATCTATATGAGTCCAATACATCCTTTCTTTGAATAGTCATAGCATGCTTATTGTCTAATAAGGAAGTAATTAACTCATGTTCTTACTTCCTAGCCGATTATGAGCTGCTGATGAAGTCACAGCATGAAATGCTTTACCAGACACAAATGACTGCATTTGTTCAAGAGCCCAAAGTTGGAGAGACAGCACCTGGGTTCTCTTATCCTGAGTATGAAAAAGAATATGAAAAAGAACAAGCTTTGATTAGGAAGAAAATGGCTAAAGATACTGTTCTGGTCAGATCTTTTGTAGAGGACCAGGTAAGGAGAAAAATATTCATTGATATTTCAGATTTTGCTCCTATTATTTCTCCCCATTTTCTTCATGATATTTTAAAAATCTTAAATGAGGATGAGGTTGGGAAGGCTCTTTAGGATATATGACGGTGAAACAGGATATTTCCAGATCCACTTGTAAGAAAATTCCTTAATTTTATGACATTTCTCATCAACAGACCATCCTCATTTGTCAAAGAACAAAGCAATAAAATTATACTGGGAAATCTTCACTACTAATCTTTTCTAAATGAAACAGAAGAGATGTTCCTATTTAAGGAGAAACATCAAAAATACAGTCATTCTTGGAAGTCTTGGACTAAAGAAAATAGAAAATTATGCATTTGAAATATTTCCTTACAACTTTCACTTTTTCCTGCACAGGAATTCCATATTTCTTCCTTTGAAGAGAGACTTATTAAAGAAATTGAATATAGAATTATAAAGACTACATTAGAAGAACTTCTTGAAGAAGATGGTGAAGAAAAGATGTCAGTTGACATTGCTGAATCTGAAACTGTTGAAGCTGGATTTGACTTAAGAATCAAGAATTACAGAGTAGTTGAGGGAATGAGTGCCACTTTCCATTGCAAGATGTCTGGATATCCATTACCCAAGGTAATATGAAAAGAGAAAAGCTTACCATATGTCTGTTTACCAAAAATATGCAGTGTAAGTTGGTTGTGATACAATAGTTTTCAATGGATTCTCTTCATCGATGGCTTTCTTTATAGATTGCATGGTACAAAGATGGCAAACGCATCAAACATGGTGAACGATACCAAATGGACTTTCTTCAGGATGGCAGGGCTAGTCTACGCTTACCTGTTGTTCTTCCAGAAGACGAAGGAATCTATACAGCATTTGCCAGCAACATTAAAGGGAATGCAATTTGCTCAGGCAAACTTTATGTGGAACCTTCTACACCATTTGGTACTCCATCCTATATACCAACTCCAGATGCAATGAGCAGAATTCGGTAGGTCTGGGTTTCAGGTTTAGCTGAACAATAAGTGTGTCTTAAGGTACTTGTCCATAGTTCCACTGGCGAAACTCATAACTTAAGAAAAATAAGGTAGAGTTAGCAAAGTTCATTGGTTTAAGATATAAACATTAACAAAAGAATAAATAGAAAGTTCGAGTTTTGACTTTTAGGTCTCATATTATAACCATCACTTTTTTTCCACTAACATAGCATATGATCCATGGATGTTTTCTGGAAGGTGCTGTTTATAGAAGTAATTAGGTATGGTAGCAAATATAGTATTGGACTTAGAGTAGGGAAGACCTGAGTTCATATTCTGTTTCAATTACTTGCTAGCTGTGTGACTAGTTGAGTGTAAGTCATTCAACCTTCTCCAGCCTCAAGGTCCTCATCTGCAAAATGGGGATAATAATAGCATCTACCTCACAGGGCTATTGTAAGGATCAAATGATATAACATGTGGAAAGTATTTTGCAAAGCTTGAAGTACTGTATGGTTGCAAACTATATTTTTGCTCATTTTGAATAATTTTGCTAAAATTGAGTAAAAATTTTTGCCTTCTTAATAACTGAAATATAGATCCAATAAATGAAGAAAAGAAAAAATACTTTGGATTATTTTCCTGTTCACCTTTTTAAATGTTTTACTGTCTTCTATTTTCCAGATCGGTCTCTCCCCGTTCCTTAAGCCGTTCTCCTGCCCGTATGTCTCCTGCTTATATGTCTCCTGCCCGTATGTCTCCTGTCCGAATGTCTCCTGCCCAAATGTCTCCTGCTCGCATGTCACCTGCACGTGTTTCTCCTGGACGTCGACTGGAGGAAACAGATGAGTCACAACTGGAAAGACTTTATAAGCCTGTCTTTGTGTTAAAGCCCACCTCATTCAAATGTTTAGAAGGACAGACTGCCAGATTTGATTTAAAAGTTGTTGGCAGACCCATGCCAGAGACTTTCTGGTTTCATAATGGTATGTAATAAAGACATTGCGCTCAGTGAATAACAATCTCAAAAACAAATGTATGAGACAATCTGACAATTGAAGCATCCTTGAACATATATTTTCCTTACATTTTTACAGGCCAGCAGATTGTCAATGACTATACCCATAAAGTGGTAATTAAAGAAGATGGCACACAGTCTCTAATCATTGTTCCTGCCGCACCTGAGGATTCAGGAGAATGGACAGTGATTGCCCAGAACAGAGCAGGGAAATCCTCCATCTCAATGACTTTAACTGTTGAAGGTATTGTTTATAAAAACATTTTATTTGGGAATGAGGAGGGATTAGAAAGAGTATTCCAGTGCCACTCATTCTGAACTCTGACCATGTTATTCTAGCCGTGGAACACCAGGTGAAACCAGTGTTTGTGGAAAAACTGAAAAATGTCAATGTAAAGGAAGGTGCTAGACTTGAAATGAAAGTCAGGGCTACAGGCAATCCAAATCCTGACATTGTTTGGTTGAAAAACAGTGACATTATCGTGCCCCATAAATATCCAAAGATCAAGTAAGTTTGTGGGAATTTTTTTTAATACTAAACAAAACTAAGCTCATGAAACAATTTCAACAACCGTTTCATTTATATTAATGAATTTTACATGTATTATAGAATTGAAGGAACCAAAGGAGAAGCTGCCCTAAAAATTGACTCTACTGTCAGCCACGATTCTGCATGGTATACTGCAACAGCTATCAACAAAGCTGGCCGAGACACCACTAGGTGTAAAGTCAATGTTGAAGTTGACATGGCAGAACCTGAACCAGAAAGAAAACTAATTATTCCACGTGGAACATACCGAGCCAAAGAGATTGCAGCACCAGAACTAGAGCCTCTCCATTTAAGATATGGTCAAGAGCAATGGGAAGAGGGTGATCTCTATGACAAGGAGAAACAACAGAAACCATTCTTCAAGAAAAAACTCACCTCTCTAAGACTCAAGCGCTTTGGACCTGCTCACTTTGAATGTAGACTCACACCAATTGGTGATCCAACCATGGTGGTTGAATGGCTGCATGATGGCAAGCCACTGGAAGCAGCCAACAGGCTTCGCATGATCAATGAATTTGGATATTGCAGCCTTGACTATGGAGTTGCCTACTCCAGGGACAGTGGTGTTATCACTTGCAGAGCCAGTAATAAATATGGCACCGATCATACATCAGCCACCCTCATTGTTAAAGATGAGAAAAGTCTTGTGGAAGAATCTCAATTACCTGAAGGGAGGAAGGGGTTGCAAAGAATTGAGGAACTCGAGAGAATGGCCCATGAGGGTGCACTTACTGGAGTAACAACTGATCAAAAAGAGAAGCAAAAACCTGACATCGTTTTGTTTCCAGAGCCTGTTAGAGTACTTGAAGGAGAAACTGCTCGGTTCCGCTGCCGTGTTACAGGCTACCCACAGCCTAAAGTGAATTGGTACCTCAATGGACAGCTCATCCGCAAAAGCAAAAGGTTTAGGGTTCGTTATGATGGCATTTATTATCTTGACATAGTAGACTGCAAGTCCTATGATACAGGAGAAGTCAAGGTCACTGCTGAAAACCCTGAAGGTGTGACTGAACATAAAGTTAAACTGGAGATTGAACAGAGAGAAGACTTTCGGTCTGTCCTTCGTCGAGCTCCTGAACACAAGCCTGAAGTTCAGTTTCATGAACCTGGAAAACTTCAGTTTGAGGTACAGAAGGTAGATAGACCTGTTGATACCAAAGAAACCAAAGAAGTAGTAAAACTTAAAAGGGCTGAACGAATTACCCATGAGAAGGTGTCTGAAGAATCAGAAGAGCTACGCAGTAAATTCAAACGCCGAACAGAAGAAGGGTACTATGAGGCCATTACAGCAGTGGAGCTCAAATCTCGGAAGAAAGATGAGTCCTATGAAGAGCTGCTAAAGAAGACAAAGGATGAACTTCTCCACTGGACCAAGGAATTAACTGAGGAAGAGAAGAAAGCCCTCCTGGAAGAAGGCAAAATCACAATCCCAACTTTTAAACCAGACAGAATTGAACTTAGTCCAAGCATGGAGGCCCCCAAAATCTTAGAACGAATTCAAAGTCAAACAGTAGGCCAAGGAACTGATGCTCATTTCCGGGTGAGAGTAGTTGGGAGACCAGACCCGGAATGTGAATGGTATAAAAATGGAGTCAAGATTGAAAGATCTGACCGGATTTATTGGTACTGGCCTGAAGATAACGTTTGCGAATTGGTTATAAGAGATGTGACAGCTGAGGACTCAGCCAGCATCATGGTGAAAGCCATCAACATAGCTGGGGAAACCTCCAGCCATGCTTTCTTGCTTGTCCAAGGTATCTCAGAGTTATTTGCTATTGTGACTCTACCATATTTGTATCAGTACTTTTCTTTCCTTATCACCCAAATTATACATTTTTATGTAACTTTTCCAATTCCTTTTCTTTTTTAGCCAAACAGTTGGTCACTTTCACACAGGAACTGCAAGATGTTGTTGCTAAGGAAAAAGACACCATGGCAACCTTTGAATGTGAAACTTCAGAGCCATTTGTCAAAGTGAAATGGTTTAAGGATGGTGTGGAAATTCATTCTGGAGATAAATATAGGATGCACTCTGACAGAAAGGTCCATTTCCTTTCTGTACTGACAATTGACATGTCTGATGCTGAGGACTACAGCTGTGTACTTGCAGAAGATGAAAACATAAAAACAACTGCTAAACTTCTTGTTGAAGGTAGGAAAGAAAGGATTCATTTTCTTCACAAACTTTTTTCATGTAACTCATAGATTTTTAAGGCACTTATTTGTGAATTGAGTATGATAAACAAACATCCAAAATCCCCAGGCTATATTTGTATTTCTAAATATATCAGAAAGTAGTTGACAAGCAAGCTAGAAGTAAATTCTGTTCAACTTTGTGGTTTGAAAACAAATTTGATTTTTTGGGGATTTTTTTTTCAAAATTTAAATATTCCAATGAACAAGTACAATACAATATGTAAACTGGAAGGACCCTCAAGATCAGGTAGTTACCTCATTTTATCAATAGAGAAACTGAAGAGTATAGGGATTAAGTGATTCCCAGAAGGTCAATCCAGCTAGGCAGAAACAGCTTCATGAGTACAAGCTAGTTCTCTCATTCTAGTACTCTTTCTCCTATGCCACATTGACACCTCATTTGTCTAGGTGGATATTCTAGGCCTGAAACCATTTCTCTTTCTTATATTCCAGGTGCAGTTGTTGAGTTTGTGAAAGAACTTCAGGATATTGAAGTGCCAGAATCTTTTTCAGGGGAGCTAGAATGCATCATTTCCCCTGAAAATGTGGAAGGCAAATGGTATCATGGTGATGTAGAACTCAAATCCAATGGAAAATACACCATCACATCTCGCCGTGGTCGTCAAAATCTCACTGTCAAGGATGTAACCAAAGAAGACCAGGGTGAATATAGCTTTGTTGTAGATGGGAAAAAGACCAGTTGCCATCTAAAGATGAAACGTAAGTCTTCCCACACCAACCTCAAACTGACGTGATGGCATTTACTTTGATTGAATAACATGATTATAATTTTCTTTTTGTCCTTGATATATTCCACAGCCCGCCCTATAGCTATCCTTCAAGGACTGAGTGATCAAAAAGTCTGTGAAGGTGACATTGTTCAACTTGAAGTTAAGGTTTCTTTGGAAAACGTGGAAGGTGTCTGGATGAAAGATGGCCAGGAAGTGGAGCCCAATGATCGGATCCATGTCGTAATCGATAAACAATCACACATGTTACTCATTGAAGATATGACCAAAGAAGATGCTGGAAATTATTCTTTCACCATCCCTTCCCTAGGACTTTCAACCAGTGGACGAGTCTCCGTTTACAGTAAGGACAGTCTCTATTTCTATTTCCAGTGGTCACATGTTTTGAGGAAGTCTTGCAAAATGTGTTTCTTTTTTTGAAAAATCTTTTCCTGATGTTCATTTTATTTTTGCCATATTTTTGCAGGTGTAGATATAGTAACACCTCTAAAAGATGTCAATGTTATTGAGGGCACAAAGGCCGTCTTGGAATGCAAAGTCTCTGTTCCTGATGTGTCTTCTGTTAAATGGTACCTCAATGATGAACAAATCAAGCCTGATGACCGTGTCCAAGCAATCATTAAAGGAACTAAACAACGTCTAGTGCTTAATCGAACTTATGCTTCAGATGAAGGGCCTTACAAGCTAATGGTTGGCAGAGTTGAAACAAGTTGCAATCTCACTGTGGAAAGTAAGACCTTTTTCATCTAAGCAATTCGAATTAAAATCTGTGACTTTCCCAATACAGTATTAACTGAGCAAATTGTGCTTTTTGTCTCTAGAAATTAAAATCATCAGAGGTCTTCATGACTTGACCTGCACAGAGACTCAAAATGTGGTCTTTGAAGTGGAACTGTCCCATGCTGGAATTGATGTCTTATGGAATTTTAAGGATAAGGAAATCAAACCCAGTTCTAAATACAAAATTGAAGCTCATGGAAAAATATATAAGTTGACAGTTCTAAATATGATGAAAGATGATGAAGGACAATATACGTTTTATGCAGGAGAAAATATGACATCTGGAAAACTTACAGTAGCAGGTAAGAAAATTTAATAAACTTTATTTTATGAGATTTTTTTTACTTTAACATAAGAAAAATAATCTTTTACCTCAACTTCCTAGTACGACATCATTTTATTTCTGATATAAATATTTCTTTCCATTGCCTTCCTCTTCCTTTCTTCTTTTCCCTTTTCCTCTTCTTCCTTTAATCTCTTTATTTTTAAATATATTATTTAATTATATGATTAAACTAAATAATCCATCTGACCATTAATTTTTTATTACATGGAGAGGAAATAAGGGACGACAAATTCAGATGGGTCTCCTATTCCTTAGAAATTCTTGGATTTCCTTTTTTTAACCAAACTTTACTTCCCCCCACATCTTTGCAGACATGAATTATGTTTGTAGAATCCTGCATATGTATTATTTTTTAATAAATGAGTTATTTTGATTGAACTCTTTTTCCACCTCTTGTTCTTTGTTATAAAAGATGGCTCCTGGGGACATTGGGAAATGTAGGAGACATGAAAACAAAAGATAACAATAATTTTTAAAAGACATGCTTTTAAATATTAAAACAGTTCTCATATTTTCCCCCTTTCATAATTGTCCTACTGCCCAAAATGTCATTTTCTCCATCCCTTTCCACTTTTGATATTCCAACCATCATTTAAGACCCAGCTCCAATGCCATTCCCTTCATTAAGTGTTTTCTTAAACAAGAATTATTTCCTTCTATAGTAAGTCTTCATTACTTTTATTTAGTGTCTGTCTAGTTAATCTGGTATTAGGATTTGTGTACATGCCATATCTCCTCTGTGAAACCATAGATTATTGGAGCAGAGATCATGGCGTTCATTTTATAGCCACCCCTCCAGTGCCTACTAAGTTATATAGTAGGCCCTCAAAATATTTATAAAATTAAAATTTATTAAAAGTAAATATTTTAATTTAATTAATAAAATTAAACTGTTTTAAATTTAATTAATTACAATGAATATTTATTCAATTAAAATTGACTAATAGTAAAAGAGAGAAAGAGCCTTATCATTGGATTTACATCATTCCATAGGAGGTGCTATTTCCAAGCCACTCACTGATCAAACTGTAGCTGAATCCCAGGAAGCTGTGTTTGAATGTGAAGTTGCCAACCCAGATTCAGAAGGTGAATGGCTCAAAGATGGCAAACATTTAACTCTTAGTAATAACATCAAAAGTGAAGCTGAACATCACAAAAGGAGACTTATTATTGTGGCCACCAAATTAGATGACATTGGAGAATATACTTACAAAGTGGCCACCTCTAAGACATCTGCCAAGCTCAAAGTTGAAGGTCAGTGGTTTTGTTATTTGATTCATGTTTTTAGAAATATTGCATCTTCTAATCCTTGGTTTTCCCCACATACCTAGTTTGTAATGTGAGAATTTATTTTTCATGTACTGTATTGATTCCTATATATTAGGGAGAATTACTCTGTATTCCTCTGTCTAGGATCTGGGTCAGAGATACCATCTATTCTGCTACTTTTTGGACTTTTTTTGTCCTTGGGAATCCCAAAGAATGTCTTCCTTAGAATTTGGTTAGTAAACAAAGGACACAAGTGTTCTTCTCCTGTGGACATAATAAATATTAGTTTAGTAGTTAACATCAGATTTTTGGCATGTGTCCTTTAAGTACAATAATTATATACTTGACCTGGACAAAAATCATTGCAATTAATCATTGCAAAATAATTGCAGAGGCTTTCCCTCTGACTTGCACACCTGTTCATTAGTACAAGTGCTAAAGGAGACATAGAAGCAGGAAGCTAGAATGTCATGTATGTAATATTGATGATCTCCTGACACACAATTTATTACTTCTTTTTGTGTCACTGTGATCTCATAAACTCTTCTACTATCTATGCCACCACCTCCTCAATCAGTCCTTAGTATTTGTACATATAATAAAGTTTAGTTTTTCCAGAAGTGGAAAATAATACATTTATATCTTCAAGGCTTTATATACTCTGAGAGACTCAAAAGATTTCTCAAAAAAATAAACTCTAGGAATCTTTTGAAAGACAAGTACCATAAAATCTCAAAATGTTTAACAGTCAAATTTTTTGTCAATATAGTTATGTAACAGTTTAGATTATTAATTATTTTAGTTCAAGACTTTTGGATGAGGAGGTAGATCACTTTCATTTTTCAAACTAATAATCCCTTTGTTTTTCAGCTGTCAAAATAAAGAAGACACTCAAGAACTTAACTGTGACAGAAACACAAGATGCTGTTTTTACTGTTGAACTGACCCATCCCGATGTGAAAGGGGTTCAGTGGATTAAAAATGGTGTTGTGCTTCAGTCAAATGACAAATATGAAATTTCAGTGAAGGGAAACATCTACACTCTAAAAATTAAAAACTGTGTTACTGTCGATGAGTCTGTTTATGGCTTTAAGCTTGGGAAGCTAGGGGCCAGTGCCAGACTTCATGTGGAAAGTAAGTCAGCATGGACACGCTTTATAAACTGGTTTATGGACTGTTCATTAAGCCAAACCCACCACTAAATTGTTTTTTAACTTTGCTCCTTAGCTGTCAAGATAATCAAAAAGCCAAAGGATGTGACCGCCTTGGAAAATGCCACCGTTGCCTTTGAAGTGAGTGTTTCCCATGACACTGTGCCTGTCAAATGGTTCCATAAGAATGTGGAAATTAAACCAAGTGACAAACACAGGCTCGTCTCTGAGCGAAAGGTCCACAAGTTAATGCTGCAGAATATTGCCCCCTCAGATGCTGGAGAATATACAGCCGTGGTTGGACAACTTGAGTGCAAAGCTAAACTCTTTGTGGAAAGTAAGTATTTTTCTCCCCCTGATACAGCCTCTTTTCTCTGGGGAACGTGTTGCTGGTTTTTATTTTTATTTATTATTTATATTACATATTATTATATGTCATTTATATTATATATTAGAATTCTTTTTATTATCGATAACTGAGCCATTCTCTGTCTTTTCATAGCTTTACACATTACAAAGACCATGAAAAGCATCCAGGTCCCTGAAACTAAGACAGCCTCTTTTGAGTGTGAGGTGTCCCATTTCAATGTCCCATCCATGTGGCTGAAGAATGGTGTGGAGATTGAAATGAGTGAGAAGTTTAAGATAGTTGTGCAAGGAAAGCTTCACCAGCTGATCATCATGAACACTAGCACTGAGGATTCTGCTGAATATACTTTTGTCTGTGGAAATGATCAAGTCAGTGCCACTCTGAAAGTGACACGTAAGTCAAATGGAAAGTTAATGGAGATCAGAAAGACTAGGTGTTCAGGGTTCCCTGACTTTTCTTGAAATTACTCTCTCCAGTTGCTCAGGAATTTACTGAGTGGGGTTTACTTGGCATTCAGCATTGTCTGATGTCCCATAATTTCCTTAGAGCTCAAATCTCCAGGACAGAAAAACACCACTCCTTCACCTCAAAGGCTTTCAATTCAATTAATTCAATTCAATTAAGAACTTAACTCAGTTCAAATAAATTCAAAAAGCATTTATTATGAACCTACATCAGGGATTTTAAACTTGTGTGTTTGTGTAGTCTGATATAGCCTATGGACCCATTTTCAGAAAAATGTTTTTAAATGTACATAACAAAATATATAAGATTCCAAGAAAACAATTATGAAAATACTAGAAGAAAAAAATCCCTCGATTTCACACACCCCAGGTTAAGTAAGAATATTTTTCTATATTTTAATAGGCTTTTGAGAGAATCTGCTGTCCGCCATTCACTTCTATTTGTACTCCAAAAAGCAGACAGCAAGCCCTAACTGAGCACCTTTTTTTTATGTTTGCCAAACACTTCCTACAAATTCTAAAATCCCACCATAAAATTGAGTTTGAATTTAGTTAGGCTAAAAGACAACCATACTATGTTTCCCACAATTCATTCTTCTCCCGACATAACCAATAACTTACTGACAAAAAAATCTGTCTGAATTTTTTCCTCTTTTAGCAATTCTGATCACATCCATGTTGAAAGACATCAATGCTGAAGAAAAGGACACTGTTACTTTTGAAGTAACTGTGAACTATGAAGGCATTACTTACAAATGGCTAAAGAATGGCGTGGAGATCAAATCAACTGATAGGTGTCAGATGAGAACCAAGAAGCTCACACATTCCTTGAACATAAGGAACGTCCATTTTGGGGATGCTGCTGAGTACACTTTTGTTGCTGGAAAAGCCACATCAACAGCTACCCTTTATGTGGAAGGTAATCTTTCACAGTTGGTATATTTGAAAAGCATCATCATCTCTTTCAAAGGTACTATTGCAAAATACTAATCATATTTCTGTGGTGTTTTCTAGCTCGTCACATTGAATTTCGGAAACATATTAAGGATATTAAGGTTCTTGAGAAGAAAAGAGCCATGTTTGAATGTGAAATTTCTGAACCTGACATCACAGTACAATGGATGAAAGATGGACAAGAACTACAAATTGCTGACAGGTGATCCTTTGGGCTTGGCTATCTTCCACTAATCAGTTACTAAGAATCTTCCTTTCTATACTGGGATGGATCAATAATCTCAAGGCACTGTTAAATCCCACCACACCTTCTCATCCAATGACATAAATTGCCCCGAGAGCATTTTCCAATACATTAGAGGCTTCTTCTTGTTATTTAGTTTGCTGTAGTTATCAGTGCAAAATATGAGACAGTGTGGTATAGTGGAAGCAGCTTAAAATGCCTGGGTTCATATCTCACCTCTGATGCTTATTACCTGTGTGACCTTGGGCAAGTAACTTAACCTCTCTTTGACTCATTTCCCTCATTTGTAAAATGACAGTTTTGGAGTAGATGGCCTCTGAGGTCCCTTTCAGCTGTCTATCTCTTTAGGATTATAGTTTTGTTTCTTGTAACACATGGAAATAATAATAATAATAATAACAACAACAACAACAACAACAATAATAATAATAATAATAAAGCAGCTAGATGGTACA
>NC_058132.1:242183072-242192890 GCF_016433145.1 Gracilinanus agilis
CACTTCTTCGTCTTTCCCCATCCCCCGGTTCTCCTGCCTTCTCCTTCTCCCCTCCTTCCCCCTCCCTTCTTCCTCCTTTTGCCCCCTCCTCCTCGTTATCTCCCTCTCCTCTTCCCCTCCCCTCTCTTCTTGCTCCTCTCCCTTCTCACTCTACCTCATTCTCCTCCTGCCACCTCCCTCTTTTCTCTTCCCTTCCTCTTCCCTTTTCCCTTCTTCCCACTCTTTTCCTCTCCATCCTCCTCTCCTATTCTCCCTCCTTTCCTTCTCCACCCCCCCCTTTTCCCTGCTCCTCTCTCCTTACCCCTCTCTTCTTTCTTCCCCCTCCCTTCTTCCTGGACCCTTCTCCCTCTTCTGTCAAAGAAAAACAAAGGTCCCTATGAGAATCCTAGCATCTCAGCACTGCTGCATATCCCTGGGTCCAGGCTCTCCTACACATCACTTCTAATTCCTATCCAACTCCAACAACAGTAATCTAACATACATGTAGTGCTTTAAGGTCTGCAAAGTGCTCTCTATTTCATTTGAGCCTCACACCAACCCTGAGAGACAACTAGTATCCTCCCCCAGGTTAAATGACTTGCCCAGGGTTACAATTAAGTCTTATATCAGAATTGGAATTCCAGTCTTCCTTGAGGTTGAAAGGAATTTCCAACTCCTTCATTTTATAAGTGAAGAAAATGAGGCCGAGTTTAAATATCTTGCACAGGTTCAAACATTTATTAATGTCCTTCACAGAATTTGAGCCCGACTTTTTGTTTGTATTTACATAGCTCCAGAATATATGGTCTGGCCTGTTTCCTTCCTTCTTTAGAGCTAGAAGGGAATTCTGAAGTTGTTAAATTCAACTCATTTCTTTCACAGATGAGGAAACTTAAGGCTGAGAAAGGTGTTCTCAGGGACACACAGCTAAATGTCTTGCTTAGGGAAAGGACTAGGCAGTCATCAAATCCAACTCCTTTCTTTTACTGATAAAACCTGCTGATGAGAGAGGTTTAAAAGCTTGTACAGTGAGTGCCTGAAGCTGGATTCAAACCCTTCACCACCTAGGGGCCTCTTTGAGGTATAATCCCTCTTTTTCTATTCCAGAAAGACAAGATTGGGCCAGGGAATTGGAATCTGGAAAGTCTAGGTTTGAATGTAACATTTATTACTACTGTGTGGCCCTGAGCAAATTAATTGCTCTGGGCCAGTTTTCTCCTCTATAAAACAACTCTGTGACCTCCAAATCCCTTCCAAGCTTTAATGCTTTTATGCTAATCAATAGTAATTTGTAATTTGTAAATTAAAAAGGGGATGAGGGAGATGCCCTGGAATTGAGAGGCTGGCACCCAAAGGGAACTAAAAATATTAGAACCCTTTGCATAGTACATGCTTCTTGTGTTCCAATCAAATAGCTAGTTGCAAGCATTAAAGTAATAAGAGCATTCTTGCAGTTTGGTAATATAGACCTCTGGGAATGTGCGTAGATTTTGTTTTCAAATGTTATTTAGTACAAGTGAGCACCAAATCATGATTTTGTTGCTGTTCTTGAATGAAATTGAAGATATTTCCTTTATTCTTATTATAAATCCCTCCTTTGTATCTTTCCTGCCCACTTTTGGGTTCCTTAGGATTAGAGATTTAAAGCTGCCTAAATGGACCTTGGGGTTTATGGTCCAGGAGGAAGTAACCCCAGAGGCTATTTATTTTGTCCAACCCCTCTCCAGTTACAAAGGAAAAAACTAAGACCTGGGGGTAGGCTAAACCATTTGGCAAGATCTCATAGGTAGTAATCAATCCTCAAGAGGCAAGATTTGAATCTTAAGTCTTTCTCTGATCTCTCAACCAGTACTTTTTCCACTTTGTACCACTTTGCTTCCCACTCTGGTCCAGACTCTTGGCATTTTTTAACAGAAGAAGAAATTGGGACCCAGAAAGGGTTAGTTATTTACCCAATGTCACAACACTTTATAATATTATATAAGTGGCACAATCTATTATTATGAGTGGCACTTTTATTTTGAATTGTGATCATTTGGGGTAAGGTGTCTTCTTCCTTCTCAATTAATTGGAAGGCCCCCAGCAATAGCTCTGAAGATATGAAGATTCATATTTGAATCAACTGAGAATTCCTCTCCACTCTCAGGCGATAAGAAAACAGCTACTTTGAAAGGTACTAGGTTTGTGAGTTTATTCAAGAAAAACTTGCTATTAAGGAGCACAGGAGCTAGAGAAAGTAAACAGGAGGCTTACCTGGATGAAAAAGCCATTTAGATTGGCTATCTGAAAGACCAGGGGAAACACCTCGGAGATGTTTAATTGCTTCCAGATATCAGCTCTCACAAGATAACACACCCACCTCATTACTGGACTCTGAAGGGAATGGCTTAACGCACGGGGCGGGGCGGGGAGCCCTTTAAGGAATGAAGTCCTGGTGTCTGCACACGCCCCATAGAGAGTTGATGCTTTCTTTAAAGCCTCAAGAAAATGACTGGAACCTTTTGCAATTCCATCCTCAGGCAGAGATTTTCTATTGCTGTTCTAAATGATACGGCCAGGCCGAGACCAAAACCAGGAGGAGACTTCATACTAATCATTTCCGTCGGAGCCTTTCTTTTCCTTTTAAGCTTAGAAACCAATGTCTGTAGCCAGCAACTGCCTTCACCCCGGGTCTCTGAGCCCTTTGACAATTTCACTCTCTGGGCAAGTGAAATTAATCAGAAGTCTGTTGGGTTAAACTAGACAGCGTAAACTTCCGCAGAGAGAGTAGTATCTTCGCTTTAAAAGCTTACAGCTTTTTGTGACGTTTTTTACCACTTTCTACCCCAGCAGGACAATGAATACAAAACCACACAGTAAGAGAAAAGGGAAAGTTCAGGCTAGAGAAGAGACTCTCTCCAGGTGGTCCAGCCGCTCACCTCCTGACCCCGTTCAGAGTGGATTAACGCGGGACAGCCTTCGTCCCGCCCAGTCCAGACGAGAACAGCAGCCTTTGGAGATGTGACAAGGCTCCGCCTCCAGCGCCCCTCTATGACGTAACAATGCCACGCGTCTAGAGCCTTGTTAGAGGGGGAAGACTATAAAGGAGAGTGGTCTTGGAGACGCCTGGGGTTTTTAGGAAACTACGTAGGAGGTCATGCGTTTTTCCTTTAAATGCGTTCTTTTCTTGCAGGCTTTAAGCCTCTATTCTTTCCTTGTTCAGGGACAAAAACTAGAGGAAAGTATGGAAGAAGTGAAAATAGAAGTTTTGCATCTTCCAGAGAATTGTTCTTCCAAAAGCAAGAAGGGGGACCTGCTAAATGCCCATTATGACGGCTACTTGACCAACGGCACCAAATTCTACTGCAGGTAGGAAACGCATGCCAACGACACTGTGGTTTCACTTAGATTCTACTAGTCTCATGTCGTATCAAAATGTGCCCTCCTAGCAGAAAGCTACTTATTAATTAGATAGTGAGTAGACAATGGAATTCTAACAAATAAGATTCAGTACTGCATTTATGCAAAAGTTGAAGATTTACTAACTAGATATTTCGCCCAACTTGCATTTAAGAGCATGGTGCTTCATTTTTATTTGACTGAATATTACTGTTAAAGTTACTGAAAGGTGGAGATGTAGGCCCAAAATGTAACCATATCCGTGCTCTTTTTTTGCCTCTATAAATTGTGGTCATTTGAACTATTTCAGAATGTTTCTATTTATATATATTGAATTAGAGAGAGAGAGAGAGAGAATATATAGAGTCTTTAGCTTCCCTCCACTAGGTGATTAAACCCCACGTGAGAACTTTTTGTAGTGGCTGGATCCCTATATTTCCCTAAAATGAATGTAGAAGATCTGAATTATTAATACAGTAGGAAGGGCTTGTGTTACTCCTTGTCTTACTCTGGATTTCCAGGTTTTTAGACACGTGGGGCCTCTAGGGAGCACTATACCACAGGCTAGGAGAATTTCCTTTGGGTTTAATGCAAGACTTTGGTATTATTTCTACTTTGAGCTTGATGGAACTTCTATGACCCAATGTTATATTTGTAATAACTTTTTTTAAATGAGCTTCTTGTGTAAAAGAAGGACATTTATTCTCTATTTTTAAGGCTTCCACAGAGATGTAACAACTTTAATAATATTACCCAAAGTATTTTTTTTCCTCCAGTCACACACAAGTCTAAAAAGGATGGTGGTAGGAGATAACAAGGAAAAAAATCATGTTCTTCCTGTTTAGAAGTGGATTAGAATTCTCTGAAGCCAGTTATTCCATTGATTCAACCTATAAGTATTCACTAAATATCTACTTAATGTTTCAGGAGGTACTGTGTTAGGTGCTTGGGATGCCAAAGTCATTCATGACAGCTTCTGCTCTCTAGAAATAAATCGTAAGTGGGTGCTGGGAAAGATACAAGCATAAAAATAAAGGGGAGTAATAAGGAGAGAGAGAAAACTAATAATTGGACATGAAAGGAGATTAAAAGTTTCACAGCTTTGTAAGGAAAAAAGTTAAGGTGGGAATAAAAATAAAGTAACATTTTGTTACTTGTAGCTTTGGGCATTTTATATCCCTATTTCTGAGGAAATTTGGGCTAAAATTATGTAGGAACACAAAATGGATGACATTAAAAATGTGATGAAGCCAGTTCAGAGACACTATCTAGATAGCCAATTGTTAAATTTTCAGTGTAAGCATTTTTATTTCTTGGAAATGGCGAATGCAGCAAATTATACTTGATTTTTTTTTTTATTGATTATTTAGACTTGAGAAAGTTTTGGATAGAGAAAATGTTAATAATGCAAATTAAATTTAAAAGTGTATCCTGAGGGGCAGCTGGGTAGCTCAGTGGAGTGAGAGTCAGGCCTAGAGACAGGAGGTCCTAGGTTCAAACCCGGCCTCAGCCACTTCCCAGCTGTGTGACCCTGGGCGAGTCACTTGACCCCCATTGCCCACCCTTACCACTCTTCTACCTATGAGAAAATACACCGAAGTACAAGGGTTTAAAAAAAAAAAAGTGTATCCTGAGTACATTTTTAATTTCCTGCATCACACTTATTAAATTTTAACAAGCAAGCCCCCAAGAATATATTAACAGATACAGTCATTTAAAACATAAAATAATATTTTAATTCTGATATCTATTTGACACTGTTAATTGTCTAGCATATTATCTCTATTTTAACATAACTCTTACTTTCCGTGGTATGACTTCTTTGTGACTTAAATATATTGTCTTTTTCCTTTTTATGGTAGCCGGACACAAAATGAAGGTCACCCAAAATGGTTTGTTCTTGGTGTTGGGCAAGTGATAAAAGGCCTAGATATTGCTATGATGGGTATGTGTTCTGGAGAAAAAAGAAAAGTGACAATACCTCCTTCACTGGCCTATGGAAAGCAAGGCTATGGTAAACACTTAATATTATTATAAACCTACTATTTCTATTGCATTTCAAAATGAGTCATTAGGAAAACTAATCATACAACTTGGCTGTGTTCTGTAACACTTTATTCTAGGTGCTTTATTCTTTTTAATGTCCTCAGTACTACACAGGTGTGGATACTTCCCCTCCTACCCAAAGCATTTCTTCATAAGTGGCTATGACCTTCCAGAAGGCTTGTAGTAGCCAGCCTTCTGGATCTGAAGTCAAAGGTCCTGGGGTTCATATTTCCAGGTCTGACACTTGATCCCTTTGTGACTTTGGGACAAAATCACTTAACCTCTCTGGGCCCTCAGTTTCCTAACTTGCAAAATAAGGGGAGTTGGTTGAACTAAATCCTTAAATGTCCTTTTGAGTGGTCCTAACTTAAATTTTTCGGTGTCTGCATTGGTCCTCAGCAAACTTGAAGTAGAGATTGTTTCATTCTTTATATTTCGGTTCTCAGTGCCTAGCACAATATCTGGCAAATGGTGGGCTCTTGATAAATGCTTATAGATTGGTTGATTGTCCGGCCACTTTGGCTAGGACCTTGAGGTGCTTGCTATCTTCCCTGGCAAGGACTACATGGGGTCACTGTCACTCTACAATGAAGTGCTGAAGTTGGACCATAGTGGGGGTCAATGCATACTTATGGTAATAATAACTCAAATTTAGGTAGCACTTAAGGGGAACAAAACCTTTCCCACAATAGCCCTCTGGCAAGTTGGGAGTGTAACAAATAAAATTAATATAGAGCAGTGATTCCCAGAGTGGGCGCCACCACCCCCTGGTGGGTGCTGTGGCAATCCAGGGTGGCAGTGATGGCCACAGGTACATTTATCTTTCCTATTAATTGCCACTACTAAAATTTAAAAAAAAATTAATGTCTAGGGGGCTAAGTAATATTTTTTCTGGAAAGGGGGCAGTAGGCCAAAAAAGTTTGGGAACCACTGATATAGAGGGACAGAATTAAAAATATCATGGTTTCAAAGGATTTATTGAAAGCCATTTAGAAAAATGAAGCCATGTGCCTATTAATATTATTTCAAAAGTCACACCATACCTTCCCACCAAGCTGCTTCAGCAGGAAAAAAGAGTGTACCAATCCCCTCCTGAGTCTTTACACTTCTGTCTACTTTATCACACTTCCTGTCGACCTCATTATGCAAGAGGAATCATGGGAAATGCAGTTTTGAAAGAGTCCTAAATGTCCACAGGAAGTTTAGATCAGGGACCTCAAAATTAGTTCAAGGACCCCCAAATTTCCATTATCACAGGAGTGTGCAACTATTAACTTCATTTTCCATAAACGGAGGCTCAGGAAGATTATGGCTTGGTTATGGTTACCCACCCAGTGAGCGACAGGACCAGGATTCAGTTCTAGATATTCTGGTTCTTTCCACTATCTTTTCTTTAAACTATGCTTTTTCCCAAAATGAAAGACAATTAAAAAATGAAGGCAGCTTTTAAAGGTAGAAGAGAGGATATTTGGAGTCATTTTTAAATCAGCCCCTGAGATGTAGTAATAAGCAAGTCACTGAATCAACCACACACGAGAGAATTTTTTATGGCATGCTGAGCAAATGGACTGAAGTCTTCAGCATCCATCCTTTTCTTAATCCACGACAGAGAAGGGATGTAAAAGAAATGAACCCCCTGCAGATAGACAAAATTTCCAGCTTTTCCCTAGGGAGAAGGTTGTTCCCACCCTGCAGCCATGGAGGGGAGCACAGTTCCTCCCTCTGCCTTCTGGAATTCCAGAAGAGGCTTCCAAACTGGGTCTGAAAGTGGTAGTATATTGTGTGAGAGGGCCCTCGGAGCCACAGCTACAACGCCGAAGTGCTGGCATGATGCAGAGTGTCCCAAAAGTCTTACTGCAGTTTGAGGTTTATTAAAGCTTAAAACGGTACTAAGACTTTTGGGACAACTCTGTGTGACTACAAAAATCAGTGAGAGAACCTGGTTATTACAAGGGGCACATCGCTGATGGGCCTGCTATTCACAAAGCTGTCAAATTGAATAACAGTGTAGTTCGTGTGTACCAAAGGCAAAGGCCAGGACCTCATTGTGGCCGCTTACTTATCTAGTCTCTTCTTGCCACTGAAGAAAGCTAGAGCATCCTTGTCCTCCTGATAGAGATTCCTAGAGCTGAAAAAGCCTTCAAGCAGTCAACGAACCTGTGTCTTATAGTCAGACCTGATCGACCTCTAAATCACCGAGCGAGAAGTTGGTCAATATTTCTTCTTCCAGAGCCTAATTGTCTATGGCTAACTTGCCGCTCCAACTTTATCTGGTTGTATTTGCCAAGTATTCGGTCCTGTCTGAACAGCCTCCACTGGAGAAAGGATGTATATTCTAAGTTGTTGGTTTTGCAGAGACCCATAAAGATTCACTTGTTTCAATTCATGGGAGCCTTGAAAAAAAGTAATTACTTTGATAGAACGTTAGGAATTTGAAACCTCTATCCTTCCCACAAAATCAGATTAAATGTTACATTTGTGCAAAAACTGAATGAAGATACTAGATAGTAAAACCAAGTTACAGCTCGGGAACAGTGAATTCCTAGGTGTAGAGGGAGAGGGGAGGCTTTAATACCTAATCCTTAAGGAGGAGAAACTACAGTAATAAATTCAGGGACTCTATTAGACCTAAAATAGGGGAGCTAACAAGGGACACAGACACCAACTAGCCCTTCAAATCATAAGTAGGTGGCTGCCTCCTAACAGGTCCTCGGGCCACTAACGCAGCATGAGTTATTTTCTGAGAAGCCCAGGCTTCTCCTAGGGAATAATCTCCAAGATGTAATATGGAAATGGGTAAAGTCAGTCATTGCTCAGAGGGAAAAAGAAAAAAATATGGAAAGAATCGTAGAGCTTTAAAGATTTGAACCAGTATTTAATTGGGCTTTTTTTCCTGTGACTTCAAATATAACAGGTTTCCTTTATAGCTTAAAAAAGATCTTCCTCCAGTCACATATAAGAACTTTATAATTTATTAATGTGACACAGATACTGCTTCCATTTTACCAAGCATTTCAATTAAATCATTCTTTGGATCCTGGGAGCTAGAAAGGCTGGTATCACTTTCTAGTAGGGGGAGTGGAAGAGTAGGATTTTTTTGTGATCCAGTGGGCTAGGCTTAGGTAACCTGGGTTTCACCTGCTATAACCTGAGCACTTTGTATTCTCTGAATAAAAGGCTCTTTTTAAAATCTAAAAGATAATAAATTTGAGTCCTTGTTACTTCATTTTGTTCACAATGGAGAGGGAAAAGAGGTAACTTTCTTGGAAGTAAATTGTTTTTAATGGCCTCTAAAGATCATTATTGACATCCTCTTTTGCTTTTTCTTCTTTTAATTACATTTTTTCTTATACTCATTCTTAATTAAATTCGACAAACACTTAAGTGTTTACTGCATGTGAAATTCTCTGGTAGGTGCTAGAAGGCTCTACTGAGAAGGCTCAACTGATAACGTCATCATGCCAGAGCACATCTACTTTGAATGCAAAACAAATAGCAGTATATAAGACCGATGTCTTGTCCTGAGGCTGATTGAACTGTTGTAGAACTTGCATTGGAAAGAATAAACAGAAAGTGCCAGTAATGTCCCAGGCTCTCAAGGAAACCATAATCTAATGGGGAAAACTAAAAGCAAATTAGCATGCACAAACATACTACATACAGGATGATTAGGAAATAACAGAGAGAAGGCACTAGAATCCAGAATTCTGGTCTCTACTGCATCATTAATTATCTGTGCTGACTCTTTGATAAATCACTTTTCTGGGTCTCAAGTTCCATTTCTATAAGAGTAAAGGCATTCTTCAATAAGCACATTGATCTCTTTTCCCTCTTAACATTCCATGCTTTTATGATAAGATGGCCACTGAGAATTTTTTTCATGAGTTAGAAAGTACAATTGGAATTTTAAGTTTGATAAAACATTTGGTGTCTCATCTTATTGTAGCATTTAATAAACTAAAGTATATTAAAACGTTATAAGCCATAAGAAAGCATTTCTAAGAAACAAGAAGTTTGTTAATTTTCCTTTTTTTTTTTGCAAGATTCATTACTATGCATATCTAATCTCATATGTAGCCCTATTTTAAGGAAAACTTGAAAAGAAGCATTTTCTTTGCATCATTATTGTAATCCTGCATGTCTTGAAATGCATGTGGTTGTTTTTTTTTAGAGCTTTACCTGTCTGTTCATGTGGTACATATTGTTTCTCAAAGCCTTTCTGTTATAACATTACTTTATGGATTTCATCCATAGTGTTAGTCATGTTAGTCATCTATAGTGAATGCAATAATTCTATAAATTTATATATTCTTAAAATTTGTTGAAAGAAAAACTTTAATATAGGTAATATTTGGGACACTTGAAATTTTAATTCAGAAACTTGACATGTATATGTATACAAGCATATATATATA
>NC_058132.1:242193107-242251034 GCF_016433145.1 Gracilinanus agilis
CAGCTTTTCCCTAGGGAGAAGGTTGTTCCCACCCTGCAGCCATGGAGGGGAGCACAGTTCCTCCCTCTGCCTTCTGGAATTCCAGAAGAGGCTTCCAAACTGGGTCTGAAAGTGGTAGTATATTGTGTGAGAGGGCCCTCGGAGCCACAGCTACAACGCCGAAGTGCTGGCATGATGCAGAGTGTCCCAAAAGTCTTACTGCAGTTTGAGGTTTATTAAAGCTTAAAACGGTACTAAGACTTTTGGGACAACTCTGTGTGACTACAAAAATCAGTGAGAGAACCTGGTTATTACAAGGGGCACATCGCTGATGGGCCTGCTATTCACAAAGCTGTCAAATTGAATAACAGTGTAGTTCGTGTGTACCAAAGGCAAAGGCCAGGACCTCATTGTGGCCGCTTACTTATCTAGTCTCTTCTTGCCACTGAAGAAAGCTAGAGCATCCTTGTCCTCCTGATAGAGATTCCTAGAGCTGAAAAAGCCTTCAAGCAGTCAACGAACCTGTGTCTTATAGTCAGACCTGATCGACCTCTAAATCACCGAGCGAGAAGTTGGTCAATATTTCTTCTTCCAGAGCCTAATTGTCTATGGCTAACTTGCCGCTCCAACTTTATCTGGTTGTATTTGCCAAGTATTCGGTCCTGTCTGAACAGCCTCCACTGGAGAAAGGATGTATATTCTAAGTTGTTGGTTTTGCAGAGACCCATAAAGATTCACTTGTTTCAATTCATGGGAGCCTTGAAAAAAAGTAATTACTTTGATAGAACGTTAGGAATTTGAAACCTCTATCCTTCCCACAAAATCAGATTAAATGTTACATTTGTGCAAAAACTGAATGAAGATACTAGATAGTAAAACCAAGTTACAGCTCGGGAACAGTGAATTCCTAGGTGTAGAGGGAGAGGGGAGGCTTTAATACCTAATCCTTAAGGAGGAGAAACTACAGTAATAAATTCAGGGACTCTATTAGACCTAAAATAGGGGAGCTAACAAGGGACACAGACACCAACTAGCCCTTCAAATCATAAGTAGGTGGCTGCCTCCTAACAGGTCCTCGGGCCACTAACGCAGCATGAGTTATTTTCTGAGAAGCCCAGGCTTCTCCTAGGGAATAATCTCCAAGATGTAATATGGAAATGGGTAAAGTCAGTCATTGCTCAGAGGGAAAAAGAAAAAAATATGGAAAGAATCGTAGAGCTTTAAAGATTTGAACCAGTATTTAATTGGGCTTTTTTTCCTGTGACTTCAAATATAACAGGTTTCCTTTATAGCTTAAAAAAGATCTTCCTCCAGTCACATATAAGAACTTTATAATTTATTAATGTGACACAGATACTGCTTCCATTTTACCAAGCATTTCAATTAAATCATTCTTTGGATCCTGGGAGCTAGAAAGGCTGGTATCACTTTCTAGTAGGGGGAGTGGAAGAGTAGGATTTTTTTGTGATCCAGTGGGCTAGGCTTAGGTAACCTGGGTTTCACCTGCTATAACCTGAGCACTTTGTATTCTCTGAATAAAAGGCTCTTTTTAAAATCTAAAAGATAATAAATTTGAGTCCTTGTTACTTCATTTTGTTCACAATGGAGAGGGAAAAGAGGTAACTTTCTTGGAAGTAAATTGTTTTTAATGGCCTCTAAAGATCATTATTGACATCCTCTTTTGCTTTTTCTTCTTTTAATTACATTTTTTCTTATACTCATTCTTAATTAAATTCGACAAACACTTAAGTGTTTACTGCATGTGAAATTCTCTGGTAGGTGCTAGAAGGCTCTACTGAGAAGGCTCAACTGATAACGTCATCATGCCAGAGCACATCTACTTTGAATGCAAAACAAATAGCAGTATATAAGACCGATGTCTTGTCCTGAGGCTGATTGAACTGTTGTAGAACTTGCATTGGAAAGAATAAACAGAAAGTGCCAGTAATGTCCCAGGCTCTCAAGGAAACCATAATCTAATGGGGAAAACTAAAAGCAAATTAGCATGCACAAACATACTACATACAGGATGATTAGGAAATAACAGAGAGAAGGCACTAGAATCCAGAATTCTGGTCTCTACTGCATCATTAATTATCTGTGCTGACTCTTTGATAAATCACTTTTCTGGGTCTCAAGTTCCATTTCTATAAGAGTAAAGGCATTCTTCAATAAGCACATTGATCTCTTTTCCCTCTTAACATTCCATGCTTTTATGATAAGATGGCCACTGAGAATTTTTTTCATGAGTTAGAAAGTACAATTGGAATTTTAAGTTTGATAAAACATTTGGTGTCTCATCTTATTGTAGCATTTAATAAACTAAAGTATATTAAAACGTTATAAGCCATAAGAAAGCATTTCTAAGAAACAAGAAGTTTGTTAATTTTCCTTTTTTTTTTTGCAAGATTCATTACTATGCATATCTAATCTCATATGTAGCCCTATTTTAAGGAAAACTTGAAAAGAAGCATTTTCTTTGCATCATTATTGTAATCCTGCATGTCTTGAAATGCATGTGGTTGTTTTTTTTTAGAGCTTTACCTGTCTGTTCATGTGGTACATATTGTTTCTCAAAGCCTTTCTGTTATAACATTACTTTATGGATTTCATCCATAGTGTTAGTCATGTTAGTCATCTATAGTGAATGCAATAATTCTATAAATTTATATATTCTTAAAATTTGTTGAAAGAAAAACTTTAATATAGGTAATATTTGGGACACTTGAAATTTTAATTCAGAAACTTGACATGTATATGTATACAAGCATATATATATATATATATATATATATATATTTTTTTTTTTTTTTTTACATAAAGAAGTATTAGCCTCAGAACTTGAGTTTTGAATTTTTTTTGTTTTTGTTTTTATCAAGGAAGTTTTCTTCCTGTGACCAGGAGATTATAGATGGACAAATTAGAAACATGAAAATCAGTTTTCCAGAAATCATCATTGAGTATCTAGCTCTTTGCTTATAGGTCAGGTAAGCATGTTGTTGCACCACTAACCTTCACTATTAATTGCATGATGTGTTGGTCAGATTTCTTTTGTATTGACTATGACTCTCACTGCACCTTTTCTGTTTTTGTCTCTTGCTTTCCATTCTCTTTAGATTCTAATCATCTTTTGGCAAAAGTTTTCTTTTTCAATAGAATACTTAACCAACCCCTGCTATGCACGTAATTACCAGTTCTTGCCAGTAAGGAAGAAATATTTTGGCACAAGTGAATGGAAATAAGCCATTTATTTCTTTTGAGTATATTGCATCATTTGGTTAACTGAACTATATTATCTCTTACAAGCATAGTGAATCAAGTTCACTGGTCTTGTGGTCAGTCCCGGGTTCAAGCCTTGCCTCAAATATATGCTAGCTGTTTCTGACCCTGGGCAAATAAACTTAACCTCTCAGTAATTCCATACTACTCTTTAAGGCTATAAATTACAAACATTTTAGATTATAGCCCTTCTCCCTTGGACCTTTAAGGAAGCTCCCTTCCCACACCAATGAAATCACAAGTCCAGAATGGAAAGAAAAATCTGCTACTTGGGTGAAAATCTCAAGTTGGTATATTGATTCTTCATTAAATATTCACTTTCTCTTTAAAGATCTTTAAAATTATCACATTCATAACAGAATCTCTTCATAAAATGTATGTTTCTATTTTGGTACTCATTGTTTTTTTCATTTTCTATTAAGAATCAAAGTCATGGGGGGCAGCTGGGTAGCTCAGTGGAGTGAGAGTCAGGCCTAGAGACAGGAGGTCCTAGGTTCAAACCCGGCCTCAGACACTTCCCAGCTGTGTGACCCTGGGCAAGTCACTTGACCCCCATTGCCCACCCTTACCAATCTTCCACCTATGAGACAATACACCGAAGTATAAGGGTTAAAAAAAGAAAAAAAAAAAAGAATCAAAGTCATGGGAGCAGCGGGATTGAGAGCCAGGCCTAGAGATGGGAGGTCCTGGGTTCAAATGTGGCCTCAAACACTTCCCAGCTGTGTGAACCTGGGCAAGTCACTTGACCCCCATTGCCTGTTCCCGGGCAGAAAATGTGGGTTAAAAAAAAAAAGAATCAGTCATGGCTAATCTTATACTTGTTTTCAAATAACATAACTTAATTTTTAAAGAAATATCAGTAATTCCAAATTCTCCTGTCTATAAGCCTTTCCTTGAATTCTGTATCTTTTACATATTTTTTCTGCAAATCTCTTTTAATTACCACATTCATAATATATTTGAAAATAGCAGATTCTGCTAACAAGGGCCAGATAAGTAGTGATCATTGATTCTACTTTTATGAAAATATTTTAAGTTTCATGAGTCCTTTAAACTGGCATACTTTGGATAAAAAAATCATGAGGGAAAATGCTCACAAAATCATAAAAAGGGCTAATGAATTACTTCCAAAAAATTATAAAGGCACCATTGTTCATAATGTTTTTTGTTATTTCATCTTTGACCAAAACCTGTGTTCACATTTAACATTTTTTTGGTCATCTCCTCAGCACAAGGCTTTATTCCACCAGATGCAACACTGATTTTTGAGATTGAACTCTATGCCGTGACCAAAGGACCCCGAAGCATTGAAACATTTAAACAGATAGATGTGGACAATGACAAGAAACTCTCTAAAACCGAGGTAATCCAGACAAAACCTTCTGAGGTCAGGTTTTGCTTATAAACCATTATTTCAGTTCATATTTGTTCCAAAGTGAAAAGTTTCCCTTATGCACCTTAAACTCTAGCTTAGGCTTTCATTCATGTACCCTTGGATCCCTCTACATCTCCTTTCCATCACCTTCTAGACTTGCTCTTCTTTGGTATTATGATTTCTGGTCCCCTGACCCCTTCCTCTTACCTCAGGTCATCTCTGTTTCACATGCATTCCATGCTGACCACATGGTCTGCCACTTTCATGACTCACCAGTAGCCATCATTCTAGAAGCCTCCACTCCCTTGACGTATAAGTTTTGAACTTCACAAACACTAAATAAAATATAAACATTTAATATGCATTTTAGAACAAGAAGAGAATTTTAAAACTCTGAATTTCTATTAACATAGATATTTCTCTTTTTAAATATAATTAATTCAAATGTAACTTTTCAGAGCTGTCCTGCTTATCTGTTATTTCTTCTATCCTTTATTCTTTTCCTTTTTGGAGAGAAGGCAGATCCCCATCTCCCTCTCACTTTCTCCTATCGCTCATTATAAAAAAGCAAAATTAAACGCTAGTTACAAATATGCACACAGTCAAGCAAAATAAATTTCTGCATAGGCCATGTCCCAAAACATCTTTCTAAATCAGTAGGTCTTGAGTCTGTCAATCTTCAGTTATTTTTATTTTCAATGTGTGATTATTGCTGTTACATTAACTGTTCTCCTTGTTCTTCTCACTTAACTCTGTACCACTCATACAGATCTTTTTGGGTGTCTTCAACTCCTTTCTTTTCATCGTTTCTTATGACACAATATTATTCTATTCAGTTCTACCAGAATTTGTCCAACCATCCCCCAATCATTGGGTATCCCCTCATTTCCTTGACTTTCTTGAGTCCCCAGCATGCTAGTCCTCAAAACTATTTTTGAAGTTGTTAAATCTGATATATATATATGTATATATATATATATAGTTACTCTCCACCAGTTAGTTTCTTAGCTTCTATGCTAGGGCTGCTAACGTTGCTGATCTAAAATTTGCCTCTGCATAGATAATTCCAAAATTTATATCTCCATCTTTGATCTCTCTGCTAAGCTTCAGACTTATATGTACAATATGTATGAAGTTAGAACTGATTGACTGTATAAACCAAGGCTTTGAAGTAACAAAGGTAAGTTCTTTAATTTATCAGGGAAAGGTACAAACTGGGAAGGTACAAGGAATTTGGGTTTGAAGGAAAAGGAAAGAGGGATGAGGTAACTCTAACAAGATGGATCAGAGGCAGGCCTCCCCTTTTCTGGGGTAGGTCCTTCTCAGAGTTCCACTATCTAACTTCTGACTCTAGTGACTAAATAAATTGAAGAGTAAGCTTGGCAGATTGATAGCAGATATTTGATCTTCTGTAATGATTTGGTAATGTTAATCTTGATATCAATTGATGAGATATATTTATATATGCAGCGGAGAGCAGGCTATTGAGGGAACTGGAGACACAGCTTGAATCAGCACAGTAGAACAGGCAATGATATTCCTGATACGGATCAGCAAGGGTTCAGTGGAGAGTCCTACCCTAACCTCCCTTCACCCTTGACCCAAACTCAGGACTGAGTTGGTGTGCCTGGGGCTCACTTCCTTTTACAGTGCTGTTCTAACTCAACTGTCTTCTTGTTTCTTGGGGTTCCAAAATCTGAACCCCATATTCTTGCCATTTGCAGAAAATGGTTACAGTTAAAATGTATTACCATCTCTGTGCCATAGAATAGAAATCAGCTTCAGACATGCAGGCCCCCATAATCCTTTTCTCCACATTAGGGTAGAGAGTCCCCCAAAAAATTTTGCTGCAGTTTTCACAGATGTCATTGTCAAGCATAAAATATTATTGAAGAAAGGTCTAAAGTTAACAGATAAAATGTCAAAAACTATCAGTAAATGAATTGTGCATTAATAATAAACTTACCCAGGGCTTTTTAATTTATTTAGATTATAAAATCAGGCTTGATAAAAATAATAACAGTATATATATATCACTTAAGGTTTGTATCATGCTTTATATATATTATTTATCCTCACAAACAACCCTGGAAGGTGGAGATATTATTATTATCCATATAGTATGAGGCCTTTGCTGGAGAATATTCATTTATATCCAGTAAATTATATAGTTTCATAGGTTTAAAAAAATTAATTTGATCATTTGTTATATAATATTATAATGTATGTAAAGCACTTAGCAAACCTTAAAGCACTATATAAATTCTAGCTATTAGAATTAAGATTAGTTAAAATTGCATTAATTAATTCAACAAAATCCTAATTAAATTGATTAATCTTAATGAAAAGCCTAATAGTAATGAATTCAGAACCTATTTATTTATTTTTAAACTCTCATTTGTGAGAATTTGTTTTCATACTCTATTAATTCCTGTATATTAGAAAGAATTACTGGTATTCCTGTTGGAGATCTGGGTTAGAGATACCACTCCTTGTGCTGCTTTTTTGCATTTTCTTTAGACTTTGGAATGCCAAGACTAACAGAATTTGGTTAATAAATGAAAGACAAGGGTTCTTCTCCTGTGGGTTTGGGAAAGGGCTAAAGGCTTGATGGACCAACTCTTAATTAGCTATCACCAACTAACAATGCCTTGGGGTAGACAAGATCAGGGCTGAATGAGCTGCTAAAAATCTATTTATTAGGCTGCCTGACCCAGCTCAGGTCATCCCTGGTTTTTAAAAGACAGTTATGGAGACAGACCTATATATCACTTCATCAGTTATGATGCTGACCTAACCAATAAGCCTGATGTGTTCAATAAACTTATATTCTTACCCAAAAATCAGTCTCCTGGGATCATTTTAATTGTAATACTTCTGTCTTAGAATTCAGAGTTTCACTTCCAAGATGGAAAAGTGGTAAGGGCTAGACAGTTAGGATTAAGTGACTTGCCCAGGATCACAGCTAGAAAATGTCTGGGGTAAACATTTGAGTCCAGGATCTTCTGTTTCCAGGCTTGGCTCTCTATCCACTGAGCCACCTAGCTGCCCCTAAGACCTTTATACTTACCCATATGTTTCTCTTCCTCCCATAGCCTATTATATATAGCAAAAAAATATAAACAAAAGATTAATATAAACCAGTGATTCCCAAAGTGGGTGCTACCGGCCCCTGGTGGGTGCTACAGTGACCTAAGGGAGCAGTAATGGCCACAGGGGCATTTATCTTTCCTATTAAAATTTAAAAAAAAATAATTTCTAGGGGGATAAGTAATATTTTTTCTGGAAAGGGGGTGGTAGGCCAAAAAAGTTTGAGAACCACTGATATAAACCAAGGCATTCTTGCACAGGGAAAGACTTACTTGCTTTCTAAGAAATGACAATGTAAAAAGGGTTTTAAGCCCTTGACCTGCCATTTCTTTAAAAAAAAGACAAAAAAAAAACTGTGCTTTATGGCATTCTAGGGTCCCCAGAACATACTATTTCCTTCATCAGTGAGTTCAGGACCTGGCTCATAGCCTCTCTCTTCACTCAAACTCCTGAACTGTGTTGGGGGCCTCCAGTGTATGAGTTAATACTCCTGACTTCCCTTGACCTGTCTCTCCACTTTACTTCTGTATGCAGAGATGACCATACCTTTGATCTTGCCATCCTTCCTACGTGTTCTGTTTCCGCGTTCATGAACTCTGAAAGGCCTTTATCTGATCATAATCTCTTTTTGCTCCATCTTCCCCACTACCTACCATCCTCATCTTGCTCTTTGCCTTCAACGTGACGTCGAATCCTTCCACCCTCAGCTCTTGCCCAAGCCATCGCTGGCTACACTCTCCTTCCTTATCTAGACACCTTGGTGAATCACTTCTAATTTACAGCATCCTCTACTCTCCGATTTCTTGTCCCCTTATCCCATCTCAGGCTATGTCTTGCCAAACTCCTGACCTTGGAGTCTTCCTACCAGTTCAGTTGCTGCTTTATCTCTTGTTCATCTGCTGTTGAACAGAATTGGAAAGAAGGCACATAGCTATATTGAGAGTCCACTATAAACTAATGCTACATAATCTCAATTTAGACCCTCATTTCAGCAAAGCAATCCTTTTTTATACCTCCCTAGTACATTGATTCCCTTTTCCATTCTCCTACACCTTCTCTTCCTACCCGCTCAATGAACAAACTCAAGTCACTTCATTAAAAATGTCACTCCCTTTCGCCCCTTTGTCTCACACCACTCAGACATCTTCCACGGTGTCACCCTTTACCCTGACTCGTGAAGAAATGGCAGAGTTCATGGTTTTTTTTCTTCTCTTTCTATACTTAGTGCTTAGCATAATGCCTATATAAATGGTCAATAAATGCTTGATTGATTAACAAGCTGCACATCAAAGCAACTTTATAAAACTATTCAGAGAGAGAGACCGACAGAGAATCAGAGACAGAGTCAGAGTTCCACTAAGCTATGTTAGGAGAAAAGAAAGAAAGACACCATCATCATGGTGCCCAAACCCCAGCTCTTCCCTTCTAAATGAGAACAGCTGATGTGGCCCTCACCTTGCCAATAGAAACATAGGACACTAGGACAGGTAGGTGGGCTGGTTTACCCATGCTGCTAAAACGATGTCACAGTTTCCCTGTGGCTGACAATGCCGTCACAATTTATCGTGCTCTCATGTCCTTCAGTTTTTATACCTCTTGCATTCCAATAGTTCTGCGACTTTTAGTCAGTGCCTTTAAGTATATGTGAGTGATTTGTTCCCACCCCACCTCTACCGAAAAAAATCCAGGTTATAGTTTTTATTTTAATTTTTAAATTTAATTAATTAATTTGGGATGTTTTTCCATGGTTACATGATTCATGTTCTTTCCCTCCCTTCCTCCCCTTCTCCCCCATAGCCAAAGAGAAATTCCACTGGGTTTTACATGTGTCATTGATCAAGACCTATTTCCATATTATTGATATTTGCACTAGGGTGATCAGTTAGAGTCTATAGGTTATAGTTTTTAAGGCCACTTTATATAATGTCTTTACTCTCTATAACATTACATAATAGTCTATCAGTTTTCCCCAGTTCTCCATTTCCATTCTCACGATAATCAACAATAGAAATTTCATATTCTAAAAGAAACTTGTTATTTGGAAAAATACTTGAGTACTTATTTTTATGAGACATCCACAAGGAGAGGAACTGCTAATACCACCTACCTTAGCATTTGAAAACGTAAGAAGCAGGAGACAAATATGATGCAGAATCAAATTCATTTTGCTCCAGGCCCAGATTATGTTTTATTTGTTGAATTTTGATTGACATTTTAAGTGCCAGAAGAAGGAGGGCTGGAATTATCCTGACACTATGCTTTGATAGCAGAGATTTTTCTAAAGTGCTATCTTGAATTTTTAAAAGTGAAAACACTTTTGGATTGACTTCATTATTGAGTTGTATGCAAATGTGCATAATGAGATTTGTCTGATTTTCTTACCATGTAGTTCCAACGTAGCATATAAAAATTTAAGAAAAGTATAAAATATATATCATGAAATGCATATCACAAAAATCAACATCTTGGAATAGTTCTTCACACTCTAGTGATGCTAATTAAAGAAGGTTTTTTCGTCCCCAGAAATTTACTTAAAAGTTGAAAACCTTAAGTACCTTTTGTGATATCTCACATGAAAACTGTTTTCTACAGAAATGTGGTTTGGGGCTACATAATGTTTATATTTCTTAATAAATTCTCCAAAATGCTTCACAAATCAGCGTGTTCTCTTTTCATTTTAGATCAATTATTACTTGAAAAAGGAATTTGAGAAAGATAATAAACCACGTGACCAGTCATATCATGATTCCGTGTTAGAAGATATTTTTAAGAAAAATGACCACGATGGAGATGGCTTCATTTCTTCCAAGGAATATAATGTATATCAACATGATGAACTATAGCATATTCTTTCTAAATTCATTTGGCTATTTTGTATTATCTACAAAATTACTTTTTTTCAAATTTTTGTTTATTGATTTTTCTTATAAGACCACATTTTGATATTTTCACACATAATTTCTGAACCTTTTGTCATTTTAATAAAAAATTATAACATATGCTCAAAAACTAGTGGAAAAAAGTAAGAATTTCATATCCTGTGCCTTATTTAGCGATGTCTGTGAGAACAGATTTCAGTATTTTGATGAAGCAGCCAACATCTCAAACTCAGAATTTTAAAAACTTTTAATTCATCATCTTTCCTCCTAAACTTGCCCTCCTTTCTAGCTTTTTTATATTTATTGAAGACAACATTGTCCTAGGCACCCAGCCTCAAAACCTTGGATTCATATTTAGATTTTTTCTTTAGTCTCTATGTTCAATTATTTGCCAAAAACTATCATGTCTTTGCTGTATTTTTCATGTCTGTTCCCTCCTCCCCACTCCCACTCCCCCACTGCAAAAAAAAACTCAATAAATTTAGACTTAAGTATTATCTCTTGGATAAACTATTGCAAAGGCTTCCTAACTGGTTTTTTTCTCTCTAGTTTCTTTCTTCTCCAACCCATCCTTTACTCAAAGACTTTAGTGTGACTTCTTTGCTTAAAAATAATTTACATTAAAAGTTCTCTACCGCCTCATATACTATGTATCTTCCAAGGAAGTCAAAGACAGAATCAAAAATCTAGTATATACCAAAATATTAATTGAAACACTTCATATAACACAGAATTGGAAAGTAGGTATCCATAGGTGGGACAATGGTTAAGAATTTTGTGAATGTAATGGAATACTGCTACATATTAATAAAATATTCTATTCATAATTAATATGAATTCAAAGAAATATGGGAATATCCATATGAACTAATATAAACAAATGTAATAGAAAGAATTAGGTATACACTGATTATAATAATGTAAATGAAAGGATCACTAAAAGGAAACTAGACTTAGAACAACTGAGAAAAAACAAAAGTCTAGTAGGTCAGATAATAAAACTTACCTTCCCCAGAATGGCAGAGAAGTGGAGGACTAAGAGGACAGACTATTGTATGGGTCAGATTCATTTACTTTAGTTGTTTTTGCTTAATTGTTGGTCTTTGCCACCAGGGGAGCTTCAGTCTCCTCAATAGAGAAGATTGAAATGACTGATATAAAGAAAAGTTATCAACAAAACATTTCTAAAGGACTCGTCATCATTTAAATTATGTTGACAAAAATCGAGAAAATATGAATAAATTTTTCAAAATTATAAGTATGCTTATTATACTTCATACCATCTTCAAGTAGCTGGCTTTAAATGCTTTTCTAAATAATCTGACAATAAGTGCATAACATTTCAGGAAATTTACTCACATCTGTATACACTAAAATGATATTTTTATTAAATCATAGCCAGATAAATATGGAATTATGTTTTGTATGATAACACATAACCAATATCAAATTGCTTACTGTCTCAGAAAAGGTGAGGGAAGGAAGGAGAGAAGTGGAACTCAAAATGTTAGAAAATGAAAGCCAAACAATATTTTTACATGCAATCCAGAAAAACTTAACACATTACTGAAGAAAAAGTAAAAGAAGCATTTTTGGAAATATTTAAAATTAGTTTGTAACAATTTTAAACAGCATTGGATAATTTGTCATTTGACTATTATTTACAGGTCTCTTACGGGTCAAAGATATGGTACACACTTGTGAAATCCCAAACACATTGTGATTATGCATTAAATATTTGTTGATCTGAAGGATATAAAAATTGCATTGTTCTATAATGATTCATTATAATCTTCCTATCCCTGTTGATAAAAACTATTGTGGCTGAAATTAACTTAAAACATTTTTTAATTAGTGAAGAAAAGGGGTCTATTTTGAAACCATACTCTATATACAAAGAAAGACAATGAAAAATTTCTGCATAAACAATATATATATATGTACATATACATATATATATACTATTAGGGTAGTATTGGCATTTTGTTTTAACAAACAATTGTTTTATGTCTATACACATATAGAATGGCATAATTATAATTCTGACTGTGTTTTATAGTCAGTGTGGCATAATGAATGGAGACCTGGCCTTGAGGCCATGAAGAACTGAGTTCAAGTCCTTCTTCTAATACATGCTGGCTGTATGACCCTGCTCCATCTACACAAAGTGCAGAGAAAGTGCTGAGCTGTATCAGTAGAGGGAGTTTCCTCACCTGGGAGTTCCTTATATCAAAGAAATCAAAGAGCTAGTCTTTATCCCTATAATTTTTTTGTTTTGCGATTTTTCTTTTGTATATTTTTATGTTGGTCAAATATCATGAAAAATTAGAGCCCCAGAGATTGTGTTTGCAAATTTTGGATGTCTTGTAGGGTAGACAAATAAGACCTTCCCAACTCACATACATTAAGGCACTTTGTTCTTGAGCATCTTCAAGACAGAAGAAACAGAAGTCTAATCTTCACAAAATATTTGAAGTGGCAATGGGGAACCTTATAATTACAAAACTACAAAGCATATTCACATTCTGTATTATCAACCTCTGTCCCAATCTCTAATTCTCTTAACTGTTTATGAAACCTTATGCTTAGAGAATTCTTAATGTCCTTTTAATTTGATACTCCAATTAAACATGTATGATTACATTAAATTATTAACACCACATTTTTCTCATTTTACCAGACCATAGCAGAAATGGTATTTTTTAAAAAGAAAACATTTCTTCATTTGATTCATCCATAACAATTTGAATTCATGTCATTAAAACTAAAATTGATATTCAGAAAAAAAATTGATTTTTGTAGAGCTTTCTTACCCCAAATGACAAAGCATGACAACGTCACAACATTTTTGTAGGGACTATTTGGAGTATTTCTGAAATGCTATATATTTTGGAATGTAAAAAAAATAAATCTTTTTAAGAAAATTAAAATACAAATATCATTGTAGTTTTTACCTTTCTTTGTCACAGTTAATTACTCATTTGACTCCAGGTCATTTGGAAAGGGCTATGGCACAATTAACACTTAAAACTGCATCAAAATCACTCGTTTTATTTCATTCTCTTGTGCCAAATGTCAAAGCAAGGCACAGCATGAAGTCTTACATACTTTTGTCCATTGTAAGAACACTCAAAGCATCCATAAACAGTTTCCCTTTTATAGTTCCCCATTCCACAGAGGATACAAGGCCCTTTTGGAATATTGTGATTGAGTAAGTTAACTCGGACATGAGTTCCTTCTCTGAGAGAGAAGTCAGTCATACTGAGGGGTTTATCATAGTAGTAATCTGAGAAAAGGTCATCCATGTAAAGTTCTGAGCGAGCAATGGCATCCATCACCCTCCTATCTGAAAAGGAAAGCACACAAAAATAAGTGTTGATTAAAGGTACAATAAGGAGAAAGATAAAAGCCACAAATGGCATTCTTTATAAATATATTAACTGAAATTTAAAATACCTCAAAAGTAAATTCAAGATAGTTTTCATTATTATCAAGAATGAATCAGGTTACAAAAATTTTAGATTTAAATTCCTCATTTTGATTAGAGGTACTTAATAGATGAGTTTATATGTTAATGAAGAGGGGAAAATATACATCCCAAATATCCTTTCATTAATGTCATTGATGATCACAGTCTCAACATACTTCGTTCAAACAGTATATTTCTTAATCTGTAGAGTATTGCGAATGTTGCTGTTTCTTCTCTTTCAAATCCTCCTTTTGACACTGAAGTGACACAAAGGTCTATTAAAAAGGGGAAAAAAAAAACAATCTTAACACAAAACACTTAGGAAAAAGAAACTGAAATTGAGACTGTCTATAGCTTGTTTGTAGATAGTTGTTTGCATGTTTTCTCCCCTATTGGATTTCGATCTCCTTGGGAACAGAGACTGTCTTTTGTTTTTCTGTAATATCCCCAGCACTTAGTACCTGGCACAGAGTAGGTGTTTAATGAATGTTTATTGACTAACCATGTAATTCTAATAATATTCTCATCCTTTCTTATACTTGTACTTTACAGAAGCCCAAGACTAGCTACCCAGAGCAAGACTGTTATGGGTTGCCTTGGCCAATTACTTGCTTCCAAGATCTGTTACCTATTACCTCCTCTCATATAATTTGTATGTCATTTTATTGGTAACTGGGAAAAAGAAAGCCACCAAAGAGCTACAATAGAGATTCACTACAATAATGTTCAGTTGGTGTTTACAGACTATAATAGCTAGGGGGCTCCCTTACCTCAACCATTTGGGTTTCATGACTTTTTTTTTTTTTTTTTTTTTAATGCAGCTTGGACTTCCCATATCCCTAAAACTGTAAAGTTAGTTCTGGAGGTCATAAAAAATAAAAAGTCAGCCATTACAAAAATACACTACTCAATTGACTATATTGGCCATAATTTTCTAACATTTGAACACTGCTCTCTTTTCTAGAGACAAATAATTCATATTTGGCTATCCTAATTTTTTCTTTTTAAAATGTTTTTAAAAAATGACTAAACTGGGGAGAACTACTTTAGAGGAGCAGGGGGATTAACATAGAATAAATTAGAAACCAACTGTGGTAACTGAGCATCTACACAAACACCTAAAAACTCATAAACAAATGGTCAGGCAGGTAGGCCACATTAGCAAGACATGGTTGATAGAACTTATCTGGCTACCCCAGAGATTCAAACACCAGTGACTTTAAATGTCATAATCTTTAGATCGGAAATGACCAAACAAAAATGACTAATGGAGGTAATCGAAGACCAGCTAGGAGATGGTAAGTGAGCAATTCAATGCATCTGATCCAGATGTACTGAAATAAAGGTAGTAAGCAGTTGTCTTAACAAGTATCTAATAATTATTTTTGTAGTATGAGATTCAAATGCTTAAGATGAGTAGCCACAACTGCAGAGGTTAGGAATAAATTTCCCCGAGAGTATTTATTTTATGTCCTTTATTTAAGTCATTTGAAGTTATTTGTTGCTAAAAGAATTTTTTTAAAGGCTTGGACTAGAGGAGGAAGCTAGGTGGCTAAATGGATTGAGAGGCCAGGCTAAGAGATGGGGGATCCTCAGGTCAAATCTGGCCCTAGCTGTATGAGCTTGGGCAAGTCACATAACCCCCGTTGCCTACCCCTCACTGCTCTTCTGCCTTGGAATCAATGCACAGTATTAATTCCAAGATGGAAGTTAGGGTTTTAAAAAAACAAAAGGAAGGGCTTGTACTAGAGACCTGGAAATCAAAAACAACAGCTCTGGGCAAATATAAAATAGTATCTCTAAGGTCACGAACCCTCTCCTTTCTATACCCCGACCCTCCTCCTAACCCAACAAATATATACTTGCTATCCTTTCAGGTGCTCAGGCCTCTCTCTCTCTCTCTCTCTCTCTCTCTCTCTCTCTCTCTCTCTCTCTCTTTAAAATTTCTTCCCTCTACCCTTATCATCAAAATCTGCTTTTTAGAAAAATGATATCAGTCATTTACACCCTCGTGTATTAGTAGTTCAACTTATTGCTTCTTCCAGTCATTTTAACATTTATCTCTAATTGCAGGACACAATACAATTGCTTTAAGATATAAAGTTTCCTATCCTCTCATTGGCCTTCTGATGTGTGGGGCCATTCGGATGCCTTTGGAACTTTTAGCAGCTTTCAAAAGTTATTCTAAACCAAAAGCAGGTGGTAGAAAGATGTTATGCAGAACAAGGGATCCCCATAATAGTTAAACATCATCCTCTGCATAAGACTGGCCTTTCTGTACATTCTAATTATTTCATCTTCACATAAAGTAACTGCCAAATAATTTCTGAGTTAAAATAGTTTATTTGAAAAAGCACAAATAAATGTCAAAATCTCATACTAACAGAATACTTACCAAAGGCACCGTCCAAATAAATGAAAAGTTCAAAAACACTAAACGCTATGGTTGTGTGTGCTGGAAAAACAATAGCTTTGTCTCTTCCCTTTGGATTTTGTTCATCAATAATGTGAAACTAATTTTCAAAAAAAGAAAAAACATGTATTAGTGGGGAGTCAGTCATGAAAAAGGAAATTTTTGAGTGTGAATTCTCTAAAAGATTTTTTTTTGTATTTGTTTAGGATAACCCTAGTTTTTAAATAATTCTCTTGTTTGAAATCATCTGGTTGTACCATAGGCAAGAATTCTGAACTTGGAAATGGTTATTTATCCCAAGGAAGGAAATACTTTACCCCTATTTCATTCACATTAATGTAGAGTCTAATAATATTAAGCCCACTGCAATAATAATGATCTCTAGAGCTGAATCCCTAATCCTCCCCCCTGTTTATGTTCAGTCTCACATGCAAGTCAAATAGATTGTTTGAAAGTTCCCTATCCTCTCCTTGGCCTACTGATGTGTGGGGCTATTCAGATGCCTTGGAACTTTTAGCAGCCTTCAAAAGTTATTCTAAACCAAAAAGCCTGCTTGTGTTTTTCAGTACAATGAAAGTTCTAATTCATAGGTGAATTGCTTGTGAAACTGACTAGATTAAATCAAAACTTTCCGTTTCTGTTTGAGTACAAACCAATAGTACCCCAGGAGACAAAGCTTCACTATTTCCCAAGATAACATTTAACTGAAACCTTATCTTTCTGTTCCTAAAAATGCAATTCTTTTTCAATGAAAGTAATCAAATTATTATTCATTATTCTTCACTAAATTTAAAGAATAGAATTGTCTAAAGATTTATGTAGATATAATTTTCTGAAATTATTCTAAACTAAAAGTTCAAATTCTGAATAAGATTGACAGCAAGAAATATGACGATAGAAAATTATAACATTTTAGGTTTATATAAACAATATAATCCTGATGCTTTGTTTCAAAAACATGTTATTTGAACCAAACTTCTACTTTTATTCTTGTAGCACCATTTCAGTGATTAAAGGGTGTTCTTTAGTTATATGTAATTTATTTCACAACTATGAATATTTTAGTATCATTAAATTCCTTGAATTTTGTATCCAAGTTCTCCTAGAGGTTTGCTTGTTTTTTCACCAATGCGGGACACAAAAATTCCAGTGCAAGAAAACTCCACATTTTCTGCTATTTTCTATCAAAATTTTAATCAAAAAATGCTATTACAACTATTCTTTCATGTTAATACTACTAAAAAACCTGTTCCTAGTTGAGAAACAAACAAACAAACAAAAAAACCAAATAACCTTTTAGTTAGTAAGAGAAGTCTTTTAAGGATATTTACCCTCACTGCTTCCCCACGACGCATTCCAGCATGCACAGATAATGAACACTGGCGTGTTGTTCTAATACTTTCCATGACCACACACAATACTGCCTTTCTACTACTCATTGATTGACGGATTAGGCAGTGATCAAAGTTAATTTTTCTAAAATAAAGAAAAGAGAAATCCACAGGTATTTTGCTGTTGCCTAATTACATTTATCTGGTTCCTAATAATTCATAATTATGAAGTCATAAGAATGAATTAAAAACCTACTTGCTTCTGATATAAAACAATTTAAACAAGCCTAAAAGAAATCATGGTGACCAAAAGAAATTCAGTACAGTTTTTTTTTTAAACTTTTACTTTCTGTCTTAGTATCAATTATAAGACCAGTAAGGGCTAGGTAATCAGTATTAAGTGACTTGCCCAGGGTCACAAAGCTAGGAAAGGTAGGAGGTCACATTTGAACCCAGATCTCCAGGCCTGGCTCTCTATCCACTAAGCCACCTAACTGCCTCAAGATATTTCTTAACATAGTTAAGTATACACAATTAAGAAACTATTGTTGCCTGTATTATATATCATCTATATTCTGCTTGAATTGTCCATTGATCCCTTAATACCTTGTTAGAGCAGATGTTTCTTAACTGTGAGGGTTTTTTCTACCTGCACTTCCATTTATTTCTTGTGTATCCTATGTCTGTATCTCAGTTTCCTCATCTGTAAAATGGAGATAACAATTGCATCTACCTCCCAGGGTTGTTTTGAGAATCAATAGAGGTAATAATTATAAAGTGTTTATTTAGTACAGTGTCTGATACATAGTAAATCACTATATAAATACTGGCTATTGTTATTATTATTATTATAGTTATGGCAAAACAAAGTAGGAATTTTCTTTGATTTTTGTTGCTTTTATATACAAAATACCTCTAGGAAAATCAGCGACCTATCTCTTGAGTGATCTCCTTTGCATTGCAAGTTAAAAATTTGTTGTCTAACCACTGTGTTGCATCATTTTTCTTTCACGAACCAGGACACCTCCTCTTCTTTCTAATTTCTTGGTCTTGGACTTCATGATCTAGGGAGGCAATTGCCAAAATGAAAAAGGTGCTAGATTCACAATCTAAAGGACCTGGGTTCAAATTATGATTGTTACTACCTCCTGTGATAATTTAACCTATCTGGGCCTCAGTTTCTTTATCTATAAAATGAGGAGAATGAACCAGAAGGCTTCTAAGTTTCCTTCTAACTCTAGATCTATAAACCTATTGAATTTGGTTTTTGTGGAAAATGGTTTATGTGGAGGAGTTTTTGTTATATTTTCACCAAGCAGGTTCTTAAATATTCTTTCAATTCAATTATCTCCCTCCTTAGAAAGTCAGTCAATCAATAAACATCTATTCACTCCCTTATTGTATGCAAGGCACCATACTAACCCCTGAATGTAGGGGTCCTTGAGGGCAGACACTGGGTTGTATATGTGTGTCTGTGGTATTCCCAGCATTTAACACAGAGCCTGTTATATGATAAATGATTAACAAATAAATGCTAATTGCTTGACTGATTAAAAGCCAACTGTTAAGTGACATAGAGACAAGTAGAAACATGGAAAAAAGCAATGTTAGGGGAAGAAGAGGTAGCACTATCAAATGTGGCCTTGAGAATAGCACCTTTTGTGGATCAATCAAGAATTTTTTTCAAATGATTTTTGAAACTCATTTGCAAGGTTAATTGAAATTTTAAACTTAAACAATAAATTACTTGGCTTTGTAAAATATATTTTAAATGTATTGTAGACCAAATTTGTAAAATTCAGATATTTAATCAAATTAATTATATCAAAAATTATCATACTGACCTGGTAGTAAGTTCCTTGAGTAATGTTGTTACTTCCACTTCGTGCTTAGTTACCACACCAAAGGAAGCTTTTACTGCAATGGAATCTGACCCGGCAACATTAATTCCAACGTCGTTCACCATATGATTTCCTCGCCTTCCATAGAGTGAAACATCTGATTTATCTTCATAATTCAGTAATTGGTAGGATGAGATACCTTTAATAAAAGAACACTGTTGTGTTTAAATGTCTCTTACCTGCCTAATATGATTATTTTAAAATGACATTTTAAAATTCTAAAGTTATAAACTATAATAGAAATGCCAATGATTGAAACCAATTATCAAACTAACAATTCCATTTACATGGAATTAAGGTAGATTATGTAGTTAAAAGATAAATATTATTATTTTCTTTGTACTCAGGAAAACATCTCACAAAAAGAGATTAGAGGGAGAAAGAGGAAAGTACTATGTAAGTGATAATCTGTGTCAAAATACCATTTCTAAATCCAGTGTTCCAAATAGACCTAAAAACATTTTTTGTTGTTAAAGTAGACTTCCTCTCTATATTAATAACAACTTAAATGATTTAAAAACAATAACATAGTATCATGTTAAAGAGTAATGATAGTAGAAATAATGATATGATCATTTCTCCATTTCAAAATGCTTTTGTTTCTATGTGAGATGGTCCAGTATATGAGTACTTATTTGTAGTTAGAATGTTTTAGTCATATTCAGTTGTGTCTGACTCTTCATGATCCTGTTTGGGGTTTTCCTGGTGAAGATACTAGAATGGTTTGCCCTTTCCTTCTCCAGGAGAGAGGGAAAATGTTAAAAATTTTCCATTTTACAGATAAGGAAACTGAGGCAAAGAGGTCAGGGTCACAGCTAGTGAGTGTTGGAGGCCAAATTTGAACTCAGATCTTCCTGACTCCAGGCTCAGTGGTTTATCCACTGAGCTACCCAGCTGCTTCCATATGTATAGTATAATAATAAATATATATACATAAATATACACATATATATGTATAGTATCTGTATAACACTAAGTAAATCATAGAATCTCTTATGTGCCTGAAGCAATTTCTTAGAATTTATTTCCAGCATTATAAATGGGGAGGATTTCCTTAGGATAACAAAATCACTTTCATTATCTAATTTAGTCTACACAACAAATTTTAAGGGATAATAAGACAGGTGGTATTCCCATTTGGCAGTCACTTAGTATGTGAAGTAGCTAGGCAATAGAGTTATAAAGTCTTGGATTCTGAGGCAAGAAGACTAATTCAAACTCTGCCTCTGATACTACCAGTGAGCAATAAGGAATGGCAAGTTATTTTATCTCTCTTAGTCTTAGTTTCCTTAACCATAAAACAGAGATAATAATATCATCTACCACACAGGGCTCTTATTAGAATCAAATGTGATGAAAAAATCAAGTACTTTGTAAACTTTGAAGCACTATATAAATGTTAGCTAATATTATTATAAAATGACCACAACTACAAATTGATTTGGTAAAACAACTTATTAAAAATTCAGTTCAAAAGTATTCATTGAGACACAATGAGCCAAGCACTTTGATAATCAATGAGGATACAATGATAAAAATGAAAATTGTCTTTGTCTGCAAGTTTATCATCTACTCAGTGGAGGAGGGAAAAGTATAACAGTACATATATAAGTAAAGACAAAGTGATAGGGAGAAGTTGTGGAAGAGATGCCAAATAGAGTTGTTCTATGCATTTAATAGATTTAAAAATTTGGTTTGATGTTATATAAATTTGAATCATCCTTTCTGGTACTAATATCATCACCACCATTTCAACAGAAAATTTGACGGTCAACAAAAATTCATGCTACTCCTGTAACATGCTATCTCTATTTAGATTAATGCAATATAAAGAGTAGTCATTATAAAAACAGGTTTTTAAAAGCTGTTGAAAAACTTACCAGCTGAAATTTCTCTGTCTCCTAGAAGAATATCATTCAGAGTGAAAGGTGTGGAGGTAAATTTAGGTCTTTGTAACAAAAAGCATCTTTTCTTTTTAACCACGAGGCTCAGAGGTTGATATTTGTCAGCTTCACTGAGGCTTGGAACAGGAACTAATCTCCCTCCATCTCCAACTTGCTTAACAAAGCTCTTGGTAGCAGCAGCAAACATATTAATATAATATTAATGATAAAACACTTCATCAACTATAACTTTCAGATATTAAATCCATGTTCAAAAGGCTAGTATTTTAAAGGAAACTATGAAGCACAAAACTAAATCTAGAATGAATTTTTAAATGAAGTCTTACACTTAATTAGAAAAGCAAAATAACCTGTTTTCACTAACTACTTTCCAGTGTACAGAGCTCACAGCTCTCTTTCAGCTTCATGTACTCGGGTTAATGAATTATACATCAAGTGTAAACTGATATACTAGAGGTAAAACTGAAGTGCCACCATGGCCATTCTGTATGGCTAAAAAAGCTAACAGAAGAAAATGACATTGTGACATTATCTTTTGTCAGGACCAGAGCTAAAGATAATCAGGGCAATGGGTTCAATATAATATAGTTCTGAAAGATACATTGGCAGGACTTTAAGATTAAAATGACCATCATTAGCCCTGGATACAGTCTTCAGTGGAATTGGTCCAAAGGAAGTTCCTTTACAAGTTAATGATGCCAATTTTAGCAGTATGTTATGCCATTTGGGGAAACAGAAAAAGAATCATTTGGGTGCAATTTAAAGGCTCCGATTTGCTTATGTATCTCACTTTACTTTCTTCTGTTTAAAAAAAAAAGATTGGGTGGAGGTGGTAGGAAGTTAGTATTCCCATTAAACGAACATTTTTAGCATATAGTAGAATCCTTTTATTGACTTAAGAACAGTTCCAAGATTCATATTATTGTCTGACCATTTCATATCTAAAATATTTACTCTCTAGATTAATGCTTAAGGAGACAATGAAAAGCCCGGTTATAATGGAGTTATTAGCATGTTTTTTCTTTCATCGGTTTATTCATGTTTTCCAAGCTGGAGACGGGTAGCGGGTAGAAATGAGGACTTAGATCGTTTCTCTCCAAGCATTTAGGTCCAGCGGGCACGGCCTGTGAATCCTCTATAGCCGGGACACTACCCAGGTGTAGAGAGATGCTTAAGACAAGAGTCGATGCGGCTTATTTTTAAAACAATGGCTATCTTCCTAGAGGCGACCCAAGACGAGTGCAGCCTAGTTTTCAAAACCTTTTAAAAATCAGTCTCAGGTAACAATAAAGACGCTGAGAGGACAATGAGAGGACTTAAAAAAAAAAAAAAAAGGAAATCTTTTTAATACTAGAGGTTTGGCCGCAGGTTGGTGGGAAGCCCCCGGAGCCCGGCTCGCGTGCGCAGCGATACAGAGCTAGGACGAGCACGGGTGACTCCTGCAAAACCCCGAGGGGAGGAGAAAGAGGAGGGAGGGAAGGTGAAAATCGATTCTTTAGAAATTGGAGCGCGCTGCAAGGAGGGACCGTTTCAACCTTTATACTAGCATCCCCTATGCCCAGTCGGCGCGTGGCACAAAGTGGGCACTTGTTGTTTACTGGATACCCTTCCAGGCACCATCTCTGACATGACGTAATGGTGTATGGCCGAACGAGCCCCAGACCCCCGAGGCCTTGAGTCCGCTGCGTTAATCATTCTTTCTCCCTCCCTGTATTTAGGGTTCTCCCTGAGTTCGGAACATGGTCCAGGTTTTAAGGACACGCTGATTATACAGAAAAAGGGCGTGTATCATTTTTTTTTTTTTTATGAAGATGATCACTTGTCAGATATGTTTCCATCTCATCTCAGGAAGGAAATCATCCCTGGGGTAGAAACCCAAGGGAAGGGCGTCCAACTGAGAGTACGCAGGAAAACCGCTTTGGAGGGTCTAAGGGAGAAAGGGGTGGCCAGGATGCTCCCACCATGGCGGCCCTGACGCGCTGCCCTCGGGCGGAGCAAGAAATGCCCGGATAGAGAATAATGACCCCGCTGTCGGGGCCGGGAGTGCGGGGCTCGTGGCTGCGGGGGTTGGGGTCAGTGACCGCAAGCAGAACGCGCCATGGATCTGGGTGGGGGAGGTCAGTTTGGGGATCGGGATCTGGGGGCAGTCGGCAGCATCTGAGGCCCTGCTGGTGGAGGCGGGCACCGGGCTGGGGGCCTGGGCCGCGGCGGCAGCAGCAGGTGCGGGCGCGGCGGGGGGAGTGAGGGGGGCTGCGCCATCGGCTCCTCCTCTTCTCCCCCGCCCCCCGGAACCACAACAGGGACGCGGAGGAGGAGGAGGGGGGAGGAGGAGGAGAAGAGCGACAAGAGGCAGCGGCAGCAGTAGAAGCAGCAGCAGCGGCGGCGGCGGCAGAGAAGGGGGAACGAGAAGCGACCACCACGGCTACCGCAACGGCGACAGCGACGGCGGCCCCTGGGGCCAAGGAGGCCCCTCTCGGGGACGGGCCGCCTAAGGGAAGGAGAACGAACCCCAGACCCCGGGTCTCCAACGCCCCCCAGGCAGCTCCTGCTGCCCCGGCGGCCCCCGCTGCGGCCCCAAGGCCGACCATGCCCCAGGGCGGGCCTCACGCTGCGGCCCCGCCGCCGGCCCAACAAGACAGCGGCACCTTCAGGTGAGTCAGCGGGCGGGGCCCTAGCCGGTTTGCCCGGCGGGGCCCGTAAGAGACCTGGTCAGGCCTAGCAGGGGAGGTGGGGAAGGGGCCGGAGAGGACTGGAAGGCCTTCGAGTTGCCTTGTGGGTAATAGTGCCCCCTCCCCCAGCTTTCTTCCCATCCCCCTCCCCCATGCACAATTTGGAGCCGAGAGAGGCTCCGCCCTTTAGGGTTCTACTCTTTTCCCCTCCCCCGCTACCCCCTCCCCTTCTCAGCCCTTCTATCACCACAACCCCCCCTCTTCCCTCCCCCAGGACAGCGCTGTGGGTGGGTCAGGCTAGGAAAGCTGCGGCTGTCGCATCCCTGAAGCTCGAGGCAGCTCGGGTTACCTGAACCCTGATAGGCTTGAGAAAGAGGACGTCCGTGGTGGTGCCTTGGAGATCTTTTCGTTCCCTAAGCAGGTGCTGTTGGAGCCAGCTTTTGGGGCTTTCTCTCTGACCCTCCCTAACCTCCCCCAACCCCCGCCTCTCCTGATCTTTGCTGCTGCAGCTGCCAGCAAGGGAAATTGGAGAATGCCTCCACCCCCCATGCCATCTTCATTTTTCGAGCTTAGAAGGAACATTGCCACCCCGTTTTTCTAGTTTAAGAATGAAGAGTAAATTTCCTTCGGTTAGCTTTAGGGCTGTACTTGACACAACGTTGCTGCTTTGCTGTCCTCTCCCACTCCCCACCCCTTCGGTATTTCAAGCGGGCAATCATTCTCATTTGTGCAGGTTGGGGAAAATGATCACAGCCAAACCTGGGAAAACACCAATTCAGGTGTTACATGAGTATGGCATGAAGACCAATAATGTACCCGTTTATGAATTTGAAAGAGCTGATGGACATGCAAATACCCCAAGTTTCACCTTCAGAGTGACCATTGGTGATATAATCTGCACAGGTCTGTATACACTATTAACCCAAACTATCAGCATTGTCATCCTAAAGATAGGATGTAATATCTTCCTTAGGAAGGTACCTAAGGAAATACTGAAAATGGAAAGTGTCAACTCAACAATGAAGGAAGACATTTCTAACTTCACCCACTTTCTCCCTCCCTCCCTCTCCTCCATCACTATGTGTGCCATGAGAAGCTTAAAACAGGAATGGAGGCCTCCAACAGACCTTCCTTCTCCCTAACATAAATGAGTCCATTAGGCTACCTCTTAACAGCTGGAACTGAAGAGGCTTTAAAGATGAGTAGTATTCCCAAGTTACCCTGAGAACTAGAACTAAGATAATTTTTAAAAGGTCCAGGCTCGAAAGCCCCTGCCACTATCTTGATTGTCCATTTCACTTTTCAAGCTGTTTAATTCACAGGGAAGGTGAGTTTGAACCCCACCTCCCCCAGACACAAAGAACCATAGAAAGTTCTTTAGCTTTTCTCTGTCGGACTGGCACCAACAGACATATTCTTATTTACTAAGCTGGAGCTAGCCCAGTGAAACATTCTGTATCAAAAAAAAAAAAAAAGAAAAACAATGAATTTTGATAATTTACATGTGAATTTTCCTATTTGTTATACTACCTTAGTTCATTCATTAACTTTTTAAACTTGAACCACAAAAAAAAGACACATTGCATCTTATCTGGAAAAAATATATTACACCAATAAACCCAAATGGTTCATCTAAAAACTTCAGAGGTCACAGTTTTCATTTTGTTTTGTCTTTTCTCTTATTGAGGTGAAGCTACATTTATATTCCTGAAGTGTATGATTTCTAGTGAAAGGACATAGGGGACATAGAATGCTGATCCCTGAGAACAGGAGAAAAGGAATAACCACTCTTCTCCCAGCTAGGGATTTGGGGAAAACAAAGTAGAAAGTAGAGTCTTAGGGAAGAAAGCAACTTTTAAGTTTATATAGTCTAGTCCCTTCATTTTATACTTGAGAAAGCCGAGGCCCAGAGATGTTACATGAAAAACCCATAGTCAGAATTTGAATCTAAGTCCTCTGGCTCCAAATCCCATACACTTTCCACTGTACCATGCTGCCTCCCATATAAGAGCAAACAGCCAGTTTGCAAAATTTACTTAAAAATAAACTAGAAAATTATGAACTTTTAGTTGGGAATATTTTGTTAAAACTATCTAGAAGCTTAAAAATAATTTTTTTTCTTCTTTAGTGAATGAGATCCTCCTAGTGTGATGATGTGATTGGTGAAATAACTTAGAGCTTAGCCATTATGAGCCTCTGTTTACCAATGTACAAAACGAAGATGGAAATATTTGTACCACTTACCTTATAGAATAAAACTTACAGTAAATGGTCAAATACAATATAAATGCATGAGCTATAAATGTGTTCCCTATGCAAACCAAAGGACAAATAAAGCTATTTCAGGTAGTCTTTGTTTCTAGAATATCATTTATAGATAAACCCTGGAGAGAAAGCATAGCATAGTAAATGGAGAGTTAAAAAGACTTGATTTCAAATCTTGTCTCTGTTACATATTGACTATGCTACTGGGTAAATCATTTAATTTTTCACTGCCATGGATAGATGTCTCTTAAGTATAGAGTGTGACCTGTTTTGATGGAATTTTCTTACTAGAAGGTTCCTAAACCAATGAAATCACAAGTTTGGAGCTATATAAATACAGCAAGCTAGATATGTATAAGCTCAATTGAAAAAAAAAAACAAAAAACAATAGTTCTCCTCTCAAAATAATATAGACCAAAGACCAGAAATCTATAGGATACCCACAAAAGATAATCTCATCAGTCTGATGTCCTCAGTCACTGCTCCGCTCCGTTCCCAATACCTTAAAACACTACTTTATTTCCTTTCCATACCCTTCTCTATTCCCACCACAATTTACTGGTAAATTGGAGACTGTCATCTTGAAATGCTTTATTCCAAACTGAATCATAAAATCTTAGAAGTAGAAGGGAAGTTGGAGATCTAATCTAACACTTGAATTTTACAGAAAAGGAAACTGAGTCTCAACGAAGTAAAATGATTTATCAGAAGTAACATAGATGTTGGCAATGCTGGGAATTGATCTTGAATCTCTTGATTTCTACACAGGATTACTTGGTCTTGCCCCTGAGAAATAGGAAAAGCTAAATGTGTAATGTTCTATTCATTGCTGCTTTCTGAAATTAGAAATAGACTTTGGTGTTACCTCCCTGCCCTCTCCATTCATAAAGTGAACATAGGTTGACCTTAAAATGAGGAAGAGGTCATTCTCTTTTTCTTCTCCCTTGAAAGAGTCCTGTGACACCCTAAATGTAGTAGTCATTGTATTACAGCTTTTAACTGGAGTTTGACCAGATACAGAAAGATCCAACAAGATAGAGTGAAGATAATTTTGCTGTTAAATATTTTCATTGCTCAGTTCTTTGAAGGAAAGCCTACCCTTAACACTGCCACAAGGCTACATTGCACAAGTTCAGGCTTCCCTTTATAACAACACTAGTATTTTCCCTTTGATTCAGGCTTAGGAGAGAAGTGATTGTGTTAAATACCTCAGCATGAACTATAATCTTTTAATTATTTTATGGAGTATTTATAATTTTAAAATAATATAATTTTGATCTATACATTTAGTAAATAAGGAAACCCTTTTAAAAATAGATTTTTATCTTTTGTTTCTACATGTCCTTTTAAATTTCCCCCTGTATTTCTCCTTCCCTTTCATCTTAGAGTTGTCCCTTGTAATATTTTTTAAAAGAAAAAAAAAAATCATGGGTATGGGAGGGCAGCTGGGTGGCTCCGTGGATTGAGAGCCAAGCCTAGAGATGGGAGATCCTGGTTTCAAATCTGGCCTCACAACTTCCTAGCTGTGTGACCCTGGGCAAGTCACTTAACCCCCATTTTCTAGCCCTTGCTGCTCTTCTGTTTTAGAACCAACACACAATATTGATTCTAAGACAGAAGGTAAGGGATTTAAAAAAAATAAATTTATGTATTTCTATATATCTAGGATTTTATGCACTATTCTGTACCTTTGGATCCACATCTTCTATTAAGGATAGGGGTTGGGCATGGGACAGGAAACTGTCTTCTCATATTTCCCTCTGGGATCACACATGTTTTTGTTTTGTTTTGTTTTGAATAATTTTACGACATTCATTTTTTTTTTAACCTTTAACTTCCATCTTAGGATCAATACTAAGTATTGGTTCTAAGGCAGAAGAGCATTAAGGGCTAGGTCAGTGATTCCCAAAGTGGGCACTACTGCCCCCTGGTGGGTGCTGCAGTGATCCAGGGAAGCGGTGATGGCCACACTTTTTTGTATTACATTCTATTCTGAGTTCAATAAATAGTTTCATAATTTCCAGGGGGTGCTAAGTAATATTTTTTCTGGAAAGGGGGCTATAGGCCAAAAACATTTGGGAGCTACTAGGCTAGGTAATGGGGCTCAAGTGACTTGCTCATGATCACCCAGCTAGGAAGTATCTGAGGCCATACTTGAACCCAGAACCTTCTGTCTCCAGGCCTGACTCTCAATCCACTGAAACACCCAGCTGCCCCACAACATTAATTTTTAAGTCTTTTTGTTGTGGAACTTTTCATTTATATTATCGTGTGTATTGTTTTTCTGGCTTGGCTTTCTTCACTTTGCCTCAATTCATTCAAGTCTCTCTGTGCTTCTCTGTATTCATGTTTGTCATTTTTTACAGGGTGAACTATTCCATTGTATCCATATACCATAATTTGTTTAGCCATTTCCCCAACCAATGAGTACCTACTTGGGAAAACCCTTTTTTTTTATTATATATATTTAGGTGGCAATATATGTTTTAACTTCCTTTAGCATGTAAAAGAGACCCCATGCTATGTGGACAGAGTGCTGAATGTGGAATTGGGAACATCTGGATTCAGATCCTTCCTTGAATCATCTTGTACTGCAGGTCCCTCATCTCTAAAAAACAGGAAAATAACACTGATAAGAGGACCTGTCTCACAGGGTCACACTCTAAAATCTAAATGTGATAATGCATTTAAAGTACTTTGGGCAGTAGCTAGGTGGCTCCATGGGTTGAGAGTTAGGCCTGGAGACAGGAGTTCCTGCGTTCAAATTTGACCTTGACACTTCTTACCTTTGTGACCCTGGGCAAGTCACTTAAGCCCCATTGCTTAGCCCTTACTGTTCTTCTGCCTTGGAACCAATACCCAATATTGATTCTAAGACAGAAGGTATGGGTTTAAAAGTAAATAAATAATGTACTTTGCAAAATTTTAAGTACTACATAAACACCAATATTCTACAATTTTACCATTTTCCCTTTTGTAAGTTGAAGTCATTTGCTTGTGCTTTTTGATCACATTCTTTAAGAACATCTTGGCTTTTTTTTCTTAATACAGGTGAAGGTTCAAGTAAGAAAATGGCAAAGCATAAAGCTGCAGAAGCTGCTATTGGACATTTGAAAGCAAATGCAAGTCTCTGGTGAGCTACTTTTTTGTGTGAAAAAAGTTCAAATGTTGCTGAGGCAAAAACGAAAGTTTGAGTATGTTTGCAAAAGCAATAGAAATGAACTGTTGCATTTAAATTGGAAATACTTTTTTTTAAAAAATGAAAGCTATCCTCTTTAGAAATTAAAAAAAGAAAAACAACCCAAGTTCAAGAATTAAATTTAAATGAATGGTCTATTGAACTAGGCCCATTTTTTTTCCCTATACAAGTGTGGTAGAGATCAGTTATTTCTTGCTACATTCTTTGAATATTTACCATAATTGTTTCACAGTATTAAGACTAAGCATTTTTTAAAGGGAAACAATATATTAATGTTAGTAGCTAAAACTGCTCTTTTTAGGGTTCTGACTTGAGAGACTCAAACAATGAGTTAATTTAAAATGACAAAATCTACAATTTGGTTTTCATCACTGGAAAGCTACTTATCACATATACTTTGTTAGATAATCAACACAGAGATCATTAACTAGCTAATAATATAATAATAATATAATAGCCTTTATAAATTATTGAATTATGTGGTAGCTTAGCTGATAAAAAACCCACTGGAAAAAGTTTTGATGTCTAACACATTGAATTGTATGTCATAAGAATATAACTGTCTGGGCCATGAAGCACCATGTATTTGACACTTTTTAGCTACTCCTTTATTTATGAATTTAGAGAATTTCAGAATTAAAAAGATCACAGTGACCACATAGTCCAACCCATACCTGGAAAAGAATATCCCCTTCAATTTAGCCAACATTTAGTCGTCTAGCCTTGACATGAAGAGTTTTGATTAGAGCAGTGATGGGCAAACTTTGTAAAGAAGGGGCCAAAGGAAAGGAAAAGCTCATCTGTCATCTGTTTCTAAGGTAACTCTTTCGAAGTTTCATTGTATTTTATCCTAGTCATTGTATTTGTCAGATTAGGAATAATGCTGCATGCAGCAGGATAGAAAATTTCAGGGGGCCACATCTGGCCCACAGGCCATAGTTTGCCCATCACTGGATTAGAGGAATCCATTGCATTCTGAGGAAGCCCATTCTACTTTTGAACATATGTTCCTCTAAATGATTTTTATAATGAAGCCTTTGCAATCCACACCTATAGGAATCCACAAATAGAAAAATTTCCATATGACAGTCCTTCATATACCTAGAAGACAGTTATCATGTCTAGTCTTTTCTTCCTTCCTCACCTTCTCTCTCCCTACCCCAATTCTTCCTTTCTTTAGACAGTCATCACCAGTTCTTAAACCTTTCCTCATATCTCAGGAACTTGAGGTCCTTCATCCTTCTTGTGTTTCTTTGGATATTCTCCAACTTATCAATATCCTTCCTAAAATGTTAAGCCTAGAACTGAACACAGTATTTCTGATATGGTTGTATGAGGCAGAATATAATGGGATTATCAGCTCCTTATTCCTAGAAACTATACCTCTCTTATTTCAGCCCAAGATCTCTGTAGCTAATCTCTGGGCCAGTTTTAATGTCCTTAATTCACACAAGATGCCATCTAGTTCTTGATGATGCTTGTCTTCTGTTTTAGGTTGTTTATAGAAACTTTCTTTTCTCTGCCTTCTACTATGAACTTTTGGCTTGACCATTTTCCTAGTCTATTTTAAATCTTTGAGAATTCCTAGAGCTCTTACTATAGAGACCATATATGCCAGGGCTTGCCTTTGATCTTTTAGAGTAACTCAGATCCTTGAGACTAGAAATCACAAATAACTGATATATACTAATTTTCAAGACTTGACAATTGTTGCCTGGCATTTTTTTCCTGTTCCTGATGATTGCCATTTTATTTCTGGTTACCAAAAGGTCACCAACATAAAATATTCAGTGCAATTGGTACATTGACATTGTAAAACTAAATGGCATTGTAAAAAATGAGTATATTCTGTGAAATTTTTCCAAATGATACTTTAGAGAACCAGGGGAAAAAAAGCCAGAAAACACTGTGTTTTTGTTTCAAGGCAGATAGAAGGGAAACCGTCAGGCTGTACACAAGCTTAAAAGAGTTCACCCAGTGCCATAGTTTTTCTGCCTTTTAATCAAAATTATTTGGGAAATTTCATACTACCACATTGTACCTATGTGCCTATAATATGACAACTCAGTCTGAAGCTATGCTGGCAGTCAGAAAATAAATAGGAGATAGTATCTGAAATCTCAGTAGTCATAGAAGTTGCCTACCATTAGCTAAAGTAAATGCATGAGGCTTAATTCTGTATTAGTTCTGGCCTTCCAATTAACTATAGTGTTCTTAAATACATTCTACTTAAAATCCAGCTAAAATAAATCAGAATCTCAACTATTTTAAATTTTTACTCTCAAAAATTAAGAATCTGTCTTGTGCAACAAAGCATAGCAAAGCTTCACACCACATCACACCACACCACACCATAAGCTTATTCAACATAGCCACCCATAACTAGGTAATACAGATTTTAAAAATTTATCACCAGATCATTTCAATCAAAAGTTCATTGAATGTTTCCATGTTCAAGGCACTGTTTTAGACACTAGAGGAAATAGAAGTGAACCTTGCCTCATGGATCTCTAGGAGAAATGATATAAACAAATAATTACAATAGAAAAATAAAACCTAGGATGCCTAGATTAACTTTATAGAATGAAATATTTTTGCCAGTTTTCCACTTGTTTTGGCAACAATAATATTACAATAATATTTACATTTATCTAGAGCTTGGTAGTATATGACCGGCTTTACACATATAATATCACATGACTTATAAGTACACCTCTTAAGAGTAGGCAGAATAGACATCATCCACATTTTTCAGGAAATAGAGGCTCAGAGAAATAAAATCACTTAACCATATGTTGAGCAAATGACTGAACTGGGTCTAGAACCTAGGTTTTCTCATTCCTGGAGTACTTTGTATTCTATTATATGTACTGTGTATTCCATTATACAGGTGAATTTATTTATTATAAGCCTACCAAAGAAGAAGAAATCCATTCAAATAAGTTACTTCTAGCTTATTAAAATAATTGACAGTTGTTTTCACTGACAGCTGGCCTAAATTGACCCATCAATGTCATATAATTTTTCTTCTGCCAAAACCTGTGAGTCTCTTATGTACAGTCAGCACTCCATTTGTATTCTTCATTTCTGTTAACTACTTTACTTTTTTGAGAGTCTTTGGCCTTTACATAATCTTAGGGTTCAAAGTTCATCTCAAATAACCTTAATGAAATGTAAGCTGAATGTTTTCTCTGAAATTAAAATTCAAAATTTGATTACGCTTTTTAAAGGTAAAGAATTTTGCTTCTGATTTGTTTCTATTTTTCTGATTTGCTCTTTGTAAATTAATGCTTGTACAATTTAGGTTTGAATTCGTTAGTTTTATGTTTGTGTTTGTTTTTAAAAAATAGTTTAATCTTAAGTATGAACTTGGAAAATTCACGCTCATTTTGGCATTAATCAATTTTCAAAGCGAGCAACAAAAGCCATCAGTCCTCAAATAATTTCCAGTTTGAAGAAGTTCACATCTTTAAAGAAAAAACTATGTTATCTTTATATCTTTTATTTATAAAAAAATGCATCCCCTTCTCCATACTAGCTTTAATTTCTGTTAACTTAAAAGAATTTTGTAGTACAACTACTTCCTCATGTATAGACTATTTGAAAATCCCATTGGATCATGTTGAAGAGTCAGTCCTCACACTATGGCGGATTTATTGGTTTAGAAAATAGAATGTTACACAGCTTATTTAAAGAGCACACTCTGTGGTTAATTTAATATAGTTTAGATTTACCAACATTTGATTTACACAGAAATTTTAATAAGTACATGTTCTATAAAGATATACTTCTAAAAGATGCCTTTATTGTTTATGCCAGAATTGATTCACAAATATATTTGCAGTATCCCGTTACAGAGTCAGCACACTATGGACCATGAGCCAAATTTTAAATTATTTAATTTAAAAATGTAAAAACCATTCTTAGCTCATTGGACATACAGAAGCAGATGGCAGGCTGTATTTGGCCAATAGGCTGTGGTTAGGTTGCTGACCTCTCTCTGACCTTGCAGAATGCAACTATAAACCAAAGAGGATAGTAAATAAAAGATGTCAAGTTAAATTTTTGTTTAATTTTTATCAATTATATTTAATATAATACATCACAAACAGAAAAGAACAAAAATTAATGAAAGGAATATTTCTCCTTTTATGTATTTTAGATTCAAAATAGGCATGTCTGTTTAGTCATTTTTAGAAGTTATTTCCTAATTCATAATATATTTTAAAAATTACTTAGTTTTGCAGTTCCAGACCCAACGGCTCCTGATCCTTCCAAGCAACCAAAGAATCAGGCTAATCCTATTGGTTCATTACAGGTCAGTCATGCATTTATATTTTTCATACATAATTTTTGCCTACTAATAAAAGATATAACCAATTGACTAGTACAATTACGTTGCATAACAAAAGAAATGAGTATTTTAAAATGAGTAATAGATTTTGTCTTCCAAGTTATTTTCATTAGATGTTACAAAATTAATTTGAAACAATTATTCTATTTATTATGTTTTGGATTTTCCTCCCATATACAGTATCTGCCTTTGGTTTGTGGAATTCTCATTTGAGATCAGCAGGACCCCTGTGCACATGGGTAGAGTGATTTATATTTTAAGACTGTTTATTACCATTTGTGACAGAAGACCTCTTTCTACTTCTGTTTTGACAAAAGCCATCATAAATGGCCCAGACCAGATAGCATAGGTCAAGGAAAGGGAAATAGTTTGTTTTTTACTTACTCTGCCAAAAATAACAGCTTTGTATTATTGCATGCAGTTCATCCTTCTTACAGATTATTTATGCTTTCTATTGTCCAGTTACCTACCCCCTTTATCCAGTTGGTCCTGTTGAATACCTTCTTCCTTTACATGGGCTTTTCCTTTGATTTTTTTTTTCTTACCTTTCTTCCGCAACTTCACAAAGCTAATTGTTTGCTTTCTCTGCTCTGCCCTATTCCCATCTGAATGCATTGATTAGCCAGCTTTGGACACAGAAGTCTACAGACATGACAAGAGAGGCCACAGGAATCAGTGGTAGTGAGTTCCTCCAGACATCCTCTCTAGTGTTCCTTAAGAGGCTTTCAGCAGCCTGGCTTCTCATTCGATCTGTGATATCTCAGTGTATTATGGTTAAATGGAAGAACTCCATTCACAGGAGGGCATTGCTTCAGTGGTGCTGTTGGTGGATGTTATAAAATATAAAAAGTTAGGATATCTATGTGAAAATAGGAGGTAAATGTCCCTCATTTTTCATTGCTAAACATCATTACTTTGTTAAGCCTTTACAATAGAAGTGGGGGAAAAGATTATAATGAGTTTATGATAACCATTACATAGATGAAATTATAAACAAAGTTTTGCCACTGTTTTGTAGGAACTGGCTATTCAACATGGCTGGAGACTTCCCGAGTATACACTTTCTCAGGAGGGAGGACCTGCTCATAAGAAAGAGTTCACCACAATTTGCAGACTTGAATCATTCATAGAAACTGGTACCTATGTCTGTTTAATATTGTAATAACATGCTGAATGTCAGAAGAAATTTTTTCTAGTAGTAGATTACTACTTTTTTTTTAAATTTAAATATATCTTAAGACATTGCTTTGGCATACTTCAGTTTATTATTACTATAAATATGTAGCACCTATGCCTATTAGCATATATCCTAAGCATAAAAGGTCATGTTGTACAACATACAAACAAGCTATGCCGCCTTCTACTTGTAACTTTTTAATGCCTTTCTATGAAACTGCATTTAGTTGTACACAGATGTTTTCATAACTACAGAAAATGCATAGATTTGAGGATGGGGATAATGAATTTTTTAATGAATATGAATGTTTTGTACTCTTAAGCCCAACATAATTTTAAAGCAGATATAAATATCACATACTTTCTTAGACATGCAGAGAGAGGTAATGGTAAATCTTTTTCAGAATTTCACCATCAATTCCAGAAGCTAAAAGGACTCTAGGGAAAGGTTAAGATTAATAAATGAAGGTGGGGTAGGAAATAAGATAATAGAGAAAAAAGAAGGATGAGAGGGACATGAGAATAATGTTGACAGCTTAAAGACATTAAATTTTTAATCCTGTGTTAAGATGATGAGAAAATATAGCTATTCATAAAACTACTGATTATACTGATAATTTGTTTTTCTCATATTTATTCTCTAATGCATTTGAAATCATTTTTAAGGAAGTACATTAATTTGAGGTAAATACTACGATCAGTTTCAAGGAAATAAGTATCTTTTAAATTATTTTTCTAAATCTAATTCTATCCTTTTACCCCCAGGGAGGTGTGATATATATAGTTTTAGGTTTGTTTAAAATAATCAGAGAGGCACATAAAAATGAGATTATAACTCACATAGACCTAGAACTTCACAGAACAGGAAAGTTGTCAGAAGTAAACCAACTGGGGGCAGCTGGGTAGCTCAGTGGATTGAGAGCCAGGCCTAGAGATGGGAGATCCTAGGTTCAAATCTGACCTCAGACACTTCCCAGCTGTGTGACCCTGGGCAAGTCACTTGACCCACATTGCCTACCCTTACCACTCTTCTGCCTTGGAGCCTTGGAGCCAATACACAGTATTGACTCCAAGACGGAAGGTAAGGGTTTTAAAAAAAAAAAAAAAGAAGAAGAAGAAGTAAACCAACTTGTAGCTCAGTAAAGAGAAGTGTAGGACAAAGCTGAACTTTTATTGATAAATAAATACCTATAGAGGACATTTATGTATAAAAATGCAATAGTAGGGGACAGTGGAGATTATAGGTTTATCAAGTATTTGCAACTTAATACTAAAAAGTAAGTATGAAACCAGGATGAAACTATGCAAAAAACACTAAAACAATTGTTCTATTACATAAGGAACCTATTCTTTCATAATCCATTTAATATCCCTTTGTGGACATACTTTTTTTTAATGTTTTCTTTTATTTTTTCTTTATGTAGGAAAGGGAGCATCAAAAAAACAAGCCAAGAGAAATGCTGCTGAGAAGTTTCTTGCCAAATTCCGTGAATTCTCTCCTGATAACAATGTTTCCTTAGTAAGTAGTGTTTGGGCTTTAATGATGTCAATATGATCAAATATCTTATATTGCAGGAAATTGTATTTTTATTCTGTGTAGTTTTATATACATTAACAAATGTGATCTGTTACTTACTTTATCATGCTAACTCCACTTTTGGTCATCAAATCTATTGTTTATGCAGTGGAGAATTTAGAGAACAATATAATGTTAAATTGACTTTTAAACAATGGATAACCAGGCCTGAAGACGTAGGAAATGCTGCATTCAGGTCTGCCCAGAGATACTTCCTAACTGTGTAGTAACCCTGAGCATGTCACTTAATGCCAGTTGCCTGTCCCTTACTACTCTTGGGCCTTGAAACCAACATTTAGTGTTGATTCTAAGAAGGCAAGGGTCAAAAGTTATGGCCATCAAAACCATCAAAAAGGGAAACTTGTGGCAGCTGGGCAACTAAATGGATATAGCACCAAGCCTGGATTCAGGAAGATCTGAATTCATATCCATCCTCGGACACAGACTAGTTGTATAACCCTGGACAAATCACTTAACTTTTGTTTGCCTCAGTGTCCTCATTTGTAAAAGAGGATAATAATAGCAGCTATCTCTTAAGATTGTTGTGACGATCCAGTGGGGTATTTGAAGCGCTTTGTGAAATCCCTGGCACATAGCACTCTGTAAATATTAGCTGATATCATTATAAGTAGACATCCCACTCAGAATTTCACTATTTGGGCTTGTGCTTGCTGGAATTCTATTAATCACCAGTATTTTTAAAATCTTTTCACTACAGTAAATCAAAAACTCTTTTGATTTCATGTCCTCATTTGACCTGACCATGTAAAAATATAGTCCTTTGTCAGATAAACGTCAAGAACATTGTATATGATTCTTTGCTACATTTTAGGCTGATTATTGATAAACTGGAACATGTATAGATTAGTATAAATAAGCATGATGAAAAGACTCAAAATCCATGATCACTTGTTAAGGATGGATTATAGAAAAGATGCCTAAATCTGAGAGATTAGACTAAAAAACAACTAAAGTGCATTATAATTCTTGGAGTTTATGATCATCCATTTTACAAATGAGAAAACTGAGAATCACAGGATTTAACCTTTGTGACATTAGAGACCCATGAGTCCAAATCTTGCCTTTTATAGATAAGGAGATGGATACTATGAGAGGTTAGTCTTTTGTTGTCACGTAGCCATGAATGAACAAAGCCAAAGCACACTCAACCCCTCACCCTTTAAGCATAGACTCTTTACAGACAATGTATTGCCTCTATACTCAGCAGTATCTGGTGAGTGTGTGGGGAATGGAGCAGGCATTTTAGGTTCATTTTACAAGTAAATAAACCAAATTCTGGGACTGAAAGGGACTTCAAAGGGATGACTGTCAGGTTTGTGGAGGTCCCAACTCCCTTATTTTCTGGACAAAGTCCAACAGGGATCAGAGAGGTTATGTGATTTGCCCAAAGTGACAGTTAGAAAATAGCTAATCTGAAACTAAAACCTCAGTCTTCTGACTCCCTTGTCCAGGACTTTTCTCAGTAAAAGAACATTGTTTCTTAAGAGAGTTGACAGTTCTCTTTAGATCAATGTCTATTAACCACCAGTATTTCAAAAATCCTGACTACAATAAGTAAAAATTTCTATTGATTTCATGTCCTCATTGGACCTGACCATGTAAAAATATAACCCCATTGTACTCAACCTTCTTGGTGGAGGAGGAGTAGGGAGTTATGGCAGTGCATGAGAAATATTATGTCCATGGTAGATGAAGGTTTTTTGTTTCCATTCTGGGAGTAATTGGAATAATTTATTAGAGCTAGTTAAAGAAACTAAATTAGTAGTTGCTTTTTGAAAACAAGGTAATGCTTTCTCTATAAAATATCTCAAATATCATGCTGAGCAACTTATCCACTTCACTGTTCATTTTCTACTTCATAAATGTACCCTATATTGGTAAAGTGTTCTTTTGGCCTGCCTATACTGTCTCACATCAACCTTTCCCTGATTCTTTTTCCTCATTTCTTGCTTAATTCTAGACCATTTGTCAGGCTTGGTTAAACTCAATAAGGACAAATCAAGCAATAGAATCTTAAAGATATCAGTGTAGTGATTAATGTGAAAATTATCTGAGAATGCATTATTAAGAAGACTCATTATTTGCAGCTTTGTAGCATTTCCGAGTATAACCCTGGGAAAATTCTAATGAGAACCTTTGTACTTTTAAAAAACATTTGCACTAATTCTGATATACACATATTTTATTAGCTAATTTCTGTAAAACTGTATCTGTGCCTTATTATCTATGTCAAGATGGAAAATTATATATAATCCAGTTTCTGATTAAAACTTTTTTATAAGGTTACACATAAGATAGTTCTTTAATGTTTTTGATCAGGGTGAAAGATTATCTGTCTATAAGTCTAAACTTTTAAATGTTTTTCAGGCAAATGCACTAGGAAGTACCATTGGTTGTACTTGGAATTCTCTGAGAAATTCAAATGGGGAAAAAATAACTTTACTGAGAAGAAGCCTGCTCAGTATTCCTAACACAGATTACGTCCAGATGCTTGGAGAAATTGGAAAGGAACAAGGTTTTGAAGTAACATATTTGGATATAGGTAAAATTTTCTTTTTAGTCAATTTCAAAAAATTTTTGTTTTGAGAAACAAAAGTGGAGAATTCTTGGTTAGAGTCTAATCATTTCTTGCACTGATTTAGAATTCATATTGTGATAGTTTTCTACCCCATTATTTTTGGGGAAAGAATGGGAATAGCTTTGGACTGCCCCCATTCAACCTTAGCTTAAAACTTTACTTTGTCCTGGTCTTTAATTTTTGTAATTAGAAGAGAGTAAGGCCAGATGAGAAAGTGGTAATGTGGACTGGTAACTTGATTTTTGGTTTTAATTACTTTCACAAAACTTCTCCTATGATTAATATGAATATTTGATTATTAAATTTTCAGTTTTAATCTATCTCATCAACATTAATCAAGAGTAAGAGTGGTTGTGAATAATTAAGTTCTTTACAAATTTTACCATCTGTTATAAGCTGAATTCATCAACAAAAAGACATTTTATAAGTATTGTAGACTTTAGAAGAGAACTTCTGATTATCTGTAGTACTTTGAGTAGTCATAGAGCGTAAAGAATTCATGCTACTTTTATGTCCTAATAATGCTGCCTACACCACAATAAATATTTGAATGAACTTAGAAATGTAGCATAGATGGTCAGAAAAATGTTTTATAAGAGATTAGTTGTACATTGAGTTTGGAGAGGATTGTGGAGAATGTCTAATTCATAATCATTAAATTAAAGAAGAAAAAAGTTGAATTTTAGTTACGATTTAATGGTGCAATTATTTTTGAAAATATCCAAACTCAGTAATGGTGAACCTATGGCACATGTACCATAGCACACAGAGCACTCTCTGTGGTTACATATGCTGGCCTTCCCTTTCCCCTCTCCACCATGCCCGATGACATTTTTTTCACATTCCTGCCCCTCTGTCCAGCAGCCCAATTGGAATGCTTCCTTCTTCCCCTGTGTGTGTGTGTGTGTGTGTGTGGCGGGGGGGCACACCTAGTACTAGTCGGGGGGTGGGGGGGGTAGGGCATAGCACATGGTCTCTAAAATATTTGCCTTCACTGTCCTAACTGATTTTTAGGCAAGTTGACTAATTTCAGTATTTCTAATTGAATTATTATAAAATTACATTTGTTATTGGATCAGAATGACTATCTTGTTTCAAGGTTATGCTGTACCTTTTGAGTGTGTGTGTTTTTAATATGTATCTTTTTGCTAGACTGATCCTCAAATGACACACACATTCAGCAAGTATTATGTACCTATTATGAGTCAGTGACTCTGCTGGCCCATATTTGAAGACTTTCCAATTTTGTGGGTTACCATAGGGTTTTCCTCTATTGGTTTCATCTTCCAGAACCCAGTATTACCTCTATATTGCAACAAGTCATAAGAATGGACTCCACTAAAGTAGAGATTTGGGATTGTAATCTTTAAAACATTCATACCCACAATAATGCATATGACCAAAAGCAGGCTTGACCTAACTACATTTTCATTTTCCCAGATTCAAATGTCAACTGATAAACAGCATCTGACATCTTAATAGAAAATTAGAACTTTATTTTTAGCTGTACCAAGAAAAAATGAAGTTGTCCTGCCTTTGGAGTTAAGCTTTGTTCCTTTGCAGAATGAGTGGCAAGAATTAATAAGGCACCATAAATTTATGTTTGCTAATAAGAAGATATTTAATTTCTTAAACTCAAGTTTCCTGTTTGTTGATACAAAGTTTGATGTGTCAGTAATAGTAGTTTATCTGTTTCAGAAGAATTGAGTGTGAATGGACAGTACCAGTGTCTTGCTGAACTTTCAACCAGCCCTGTCACAGTCTGCCATGGATCTGGGATCTCCTGTGGCAGTGCTCATAGTGATGCAGCTCACAATGCCCTGCAGTATTTAAAGATAATGGCAGAGAGAAAGTAAACTTGGAGCAACTTTAAGAAAAATCCTTCAGCAGCAGTAGCACATAAAAGGAGTTTTTTTTCTTTTTCCCCAAGTAAAATGTTGACTGTAATGTTTAGCTTGTGTGATGTTTCTAAATCACTTTCATAGAAAACCATCAGACTACAGTTTTCATTATATCACAGCAGTGGTTATGAATTAAGCTCTTTTTAATGGCTTCAACTTTGTATTGTTTTCTTGTATTTATAAACTTTGTATCATGAAGCAGAGTGTAGCACCTAGTACAATGCCATGCACACAGTAGGCAGTAAATAAATATTTCTTGTTTATAATGATGACGATGATGAAATAAAACTACTACTGAGCAACTATTTTTACTGGTGCTTAAATCCTTCCTCACACAAAGCTTAGTAAAGGGTTTTCTAAAGAACCCCTTTATAATGCTAGTGTTGAGGGACAGGACTAACACCGGCCTTATAGGCTAACTGTTATATCAGACTTTTATTGCATGTAGTTGTTATGTTTCAGGGGACATGATTTGACTGCAGTATCTATGAATCCATGTAATAAGGAGCTGTATTATAATGGGGTTCTACTGCATTTTATTAAAAAGCTACTGACTTGATTGTGCTCTTCAATTATTCTTTCTATTTAACTCTTTGTATTAATTATACAGTTAAATAATTTTCATTTAGAGGCTCACCCCATCTTTCATATGCTCAACTTAAATGTAGCCATTAAAGATGAATGAATATAATGCCTGCAAGCCACGGGAACTCTACTTAGTTCTTCACACCCACTACCTGAACTTTCTGTTCCACCTTTTATCTATAATAGCCTCCAACTAGTTTGGTTGACACTTTTCACTTTGTCTCAGTGGTGGGGAATCTGTAGTAGTAGGAATAGCATTAGTTGGAATGTTTCTGCCAAGAGGAAAAGGAATGCTAATTTCTTTCATAATTCTTAACTCAACCCTCACCCCTGCTCAGATCCTCTTGGTGCTGAAGGTGGTCTCTTGGTAGTGTCACTAATTCTGTCTCATCTCCTTGCTCTACCAGAATGACCTCACTCCAAAATTCTCCAAATTGGGTCCTTGAGCAAATGCCAAGGATAGCCTGAGCCTGGGTTTCCTCTGAAATGTAGATGACTTCAGGTCTTTGTTTACCAATCCTGAAGTTAACACCTGTGTAGTTCATTTCTCAAAGATCTGGACAAGAGTGCTGGGAATAGAAGCAGAAATTTTTACTTCTGCTCAATATTTTGTGTTATTTTTACAAAAACAAACCACTTTTAACCCATGTCAGAGACTGCTTTATGACTTGAAGGGCCCAGGTGCAATAGGGAATGTTCTCTCTTGGCTCCTATCCCATACCCAAAATACCTTGGAAAATCTGTCACACACTCACACACACACACACACACACACACTGTAGTACACTTAAGATCACCTGGAAGGTTCTGTCCATATTTCAACAGATAACCTTCAGTATTACCATAATTGGTGCTTCTGCAAATTGCCATTCCCCTTCAGAACCACTTTGTTCCCTACAGGTGGCACCAATTTACCTTCCCATGGGGTCAAACCCACCAGGAGCAAATGAATTTTCCTAGGTGCTATCTTCCCAAAGGCTTTGGGGGAAGGCCTCCATGATTTCTCTGTGGCTGACGGAGCTCTTCCCCTATTAATGCTATATAGGCTGTTTCCTTTAACCACTCCTATGAGTCTCTGTCCTTATGCAAACTTGCTCAGGGATCAGGACCATGCTGTTGCTTTCTAAGTTCTGGTCAACAAATACAGGTTAATATACTGTGATTTCAAATCCTGATGCCCATTCTTCTCATGCATTAGGTGGGATGTCCTCCATTGGAGAATGCCTCTTTTCCACTTGTTCAATAGCTAACAAAACATTTATTCTGTAATTATAAGCCAAAGGAATATATCAGAAGCATCCTGGGTCAAATTATTCAAGTAGACTTTGTTGAAAACTATCCAACATCTCCAGATAATCTGATAAGGACGGCTTAGGTGATAAGAAAGAAGCAAGACATGGGAGCTGCTCTTTCTGTTAGCTCATGCTGCTGCTGCATCTCCTTGCAATGAGCTTGGGGTTTTATTATATACTGTATACAAAAACCCATTTAACACAAGAGCACAAAGAAACTTCGCAGTTGCGCAGAATTACAAATTATGTCATCAAAGCACAAAAAACCTCAGTGACTTCCGGGTTTTCAAGGTGAAGATAAAACAAGGCTAGAATTCTAGCCGCCTTTTTATCAGTAAGCTGAGTCTGGGAATATTTTTCTTAGGGGCGAATAGCCCCTGCTGGATGAGACTTTGACCTTGGCTGTCTGGAAACAAATTCAGAGGCCAGGCAGCTTTTTTGCTTAATTTCTGTCTTTAGTCTTGGAGAGAAATTGTTAACCTCTTAACTTCTGGTTTGCTAAGGACTTAAAGTTTTCCAATAAGACTATAATACTTTTCCAATAAGAAAAGGTGTGTGGCATAAAAGGGGTCAAAAGAGGAGTCAAAATTTTTATCTTAGATAACCTATCCTGTCTGGCTTTAACTAGCAGAGTAGCTTTCGATGGGGTCCAGAAAAAATAGCTATTTGAGACTGTTTCTTTTATTGGCCTCCCACAACAATTACTGGCAATTCCTAAGAGTATAGGATGGGAAAAGTTGCTCACTCTCCGATATTAAATAATTTTAAAGTGGTATGCAAGTATGTATACTATAGTGGGCCAGGAAAGAGAAACCACAGATGGAAGTATCATAATATGCATTTTGAAAGGAAAATATGCAAGGTTTTCTTGGAGTTCAATAAAGTAAGTCAATGGAGGAAGCGATTCCAAGGCTGAAAAGATTCGTAAGACAAATGTCTTGGAAAAGACATTGCTGGAAAAGAGTTCTTAGCCCCCATGCTTCCATAGTTTTGACACTATAGAAGTCATATCACAACTCTCTCACCACTAATCTTCATTCCTAGCCTTCTCTTCTTAGACTCAGTTCCTGATCAGCTAGAACCCTGCTCCAAGGAATGGGAACCACCACCAATGTCCTGAAATTTGTGATTAGCTATGATATTTTAAGGTTGGGACTCTTAGGAGAAAAAATATCATCCCAGATGTATATGAGGAGGAAACTGAGGCTTTAATGCCATTTTACCAGAATTTACACTGGAAGGCTGTCTCAGTTGACCAAACACAAATCACATGCTCACTTTTTGTATTTTGGTTATAATGCTACTGAGGTCTGGTCATATTATTTGAATTTTTGTCTTGCTAACCATACCTCTGTTTTGTTGTATCATTTCATATGGTTTAGAAAGTGCCCTTCCAAGAACCCTGTTCACTAATGCACTTTTCAATGAATTAAATTAATGGGGGAAAAATTGTGATTAGTATCTATGACCTGTTAGATGGTATATCTGAATGGAGAGAAACCTGCTCCAAAGATCAATGCACCAAAAGAAAAAGTGTTTCTCTCGCAACAAGTTGAAATGTGACTGCATTTCCTACTAAAATATTTGTACAGATTGTAATTTCTATAGTGCTATCAGGATAGTATTTACTGAATACCATCTTCTAGTCTGCCAGTGATTTTCAGGCTGAATAAGCCTATGTAGGTTAGCCTAAGAATCCAAGCATCAGGTGTATCATTTGTTTTTTTCAGGATCAATGATTTCACTGGCATAGGGAGGACCAGGTGAGAAAACTCTCTCTACCAATGCAAATCAGCAGCTCATCATTTTGGTCTTAGGGACTTGCCTCGAGACTCTTGAGAGATGAAGCAATTTGCTCATTATCGTATTGCCCATATGTCAGAATGAACCTAGGCCATTCTTACTCTGACTGACTCTCTTTGTACATCATGCTGAGTCTCATGGGAAATGTGTTCCATGCTATAATTAGCTTTTTTACAAATGAATTTTCAGGGTACAACAAAATTGACTTGCAACAAGTTGAGAACTTCCAGAAATTCTATTTTATATGAATAGTTGTATAGAAATATATGATTCTATTCCACTTAGAGACTTTGATGAATCCATGAAAGTCTTACTGGGTAAGTCACAACTTCTCTGGGTCTCAGTTTCTTCATCTACAAAAGAAGAGAACTAGACTTCATGGCATTTAATATCCCTTTTAGTTCTAAACTGGTGGTCTTTTGGGTCCTCCATCAATCCAGATAACATAATCCATGCCTTCTTCTAACACGTTAGAAAACCTTTATCTAGATTTTATAATATTTTTTAAGCCCTTACCTTCTGTCCTAGTAACAACTCTAAGAAGACTGAAGAACAAGGGCTAGGCAATTGGGCTTATGACTTGCTCAGGGTCACACAGTTAGGAAGTATCTGAGGCCATATTTGTCCCCAGGTTCTCCTGACTCCAGGTCTGACACTCTATCCATTGCTGCCCTTAGAACTTATAATATTTCATAGATACTATTGAGGCCCTCAGAGCAATAGTGTTATCTTTTGTTCTGCTTACATAATAGGCATACTTCCTTTTCTGGTAGAAGATCTTCTTAATCAGGGACCAGATCCTGGAGAGCTCAAACCTTTCAGTTTTGGAACTCTTGCACTGAGATCCCTGCTATCCTGATAAGACAAATGCCTCATGCATTCTCTATGGGTAGTTTGCCTCCATTCATTTTACTGACTGGCCATCTTCCCCTGGTTTCCAGTCTTGGAACCATACTCAAAAGAACACTGCCAATGCCCCTGGAAATCTACTGCCCTATAGCTCCATTCACCATCCTTGTGGCTTTCCAAACCAAATAGCCATCCTGGAGCACTACTCTGTATTTGCTGTCTCCCTAGAATATGAGTTCCTAGATGTTAGGCACTGCCTTTTCCTTTCTATGTGAATCTAGCGCTTAGGCCCATTACGCATACTTAAATACTTTATTCACTTAATCATGTCTTTTATTCCAGAGCTTCCTGTACTCATCATTCATAATATATGGCAGTCTACTCATACCTACTCCATCTGTTGTTCTTTGGGTCACTTGAAATTTTCAGTCTTTGAAGACCTTGGTCTTCCATGATTACAGTCATTTAGCTGCAAAGTAATGTTTTAAAAGTTTTTCCACCAAAAAACTATTTTTTTGCAAAAGAAATTTTATTAAAAGAAAACAAAACAAATACTTAATTTTGATGTTACTGGATTGATTTGAAAGTAGTTGGCTTAATAAATACTTTGTTTTTGACTCTTCATATGATCATGACTTAAAATTACCACAAATACTTAGATGCTACCTTGACTTGAAATTGTTATGACTTTTTTTGTTCAAAGTAAAATAAATTCTAAAAGGAAATTCTTTTGAAGATTTCTCCACTATATTTATAGGATATTGGTGTTGAAAAGAATGTTTTGTTTTGTTTTGGATAAGGGAGCAGTTTGGGATCAATGATAGTGGAGTAGTTTCCCAAACTCAACCTAGTCTTCTCTTTTCTTCAAATCCAGGCCCCAGTCATTATCTATTTGTAATAATACCCAATGTACCAACAAATGCACTGATTAATTAACTCAATCAACTGCCTAGCCAACTGTATTTCATAATCTAGACAACATTTGTTCTTTTCCCATTTGCTCTTTTTTGTTTGAATTTACTAGATGTGTCCCTTTTAGAATGCACTTTGAGGAGGTCCTATTGTTTTCTGAAGCCTGATATCTTTATCCCTTCATTCACAGATAAGAACTTTTTGCTTGGCGGAGTACAGATTCTCCCCTCTCCTTTTGAGTCATAGGTGCCTGCGCTGGGAGCTACTACTGAGAGCTAGGCATTTTACCCTTTCTTCCTTACATTTGGATACCTTAGAGCAGGGGTCGGCAACCTTTTTGGCCGTGAGAGCCATCAACGCCACATTTTTTAAAATGTAATTTCATGAGAGCCGTACAGTGCTCACAGTGCACGCTCCTGTAACAGCACCTGAAAAAAAAAATTGACTTTATGGCTCCTGCAGAAAGAGCCATATCTGGCCCTCAAAAAAGCCAGATATGGCTCAAGAACCATATGTTGCCCGACCCCTGCCTTAGAGGAATAGCCCAGGATAATTTGCATAACCCAGACCAGATGTCCTGGAAGAATATGAAAAGTAAGAACGAAAGGCAAAAGAGGGAGCAGCTAGGTGGCTCAAAATCTGGAGTGCCAGATCTGGAGTCAGGAAGAACTGAGTCTAAATGTGGTTTCAGATACTTACTAGTTGTGCATCCTTGGGCAAGTCACATAACCTGGTTTGCGTCTGTTTCCTCATCTATAAAATGGAAATGGCAAATTACTCCTATAACTTTGACAAGAAAAACTGAAATGGGGTCATGAAGAGTTGAATTTGACTCAAATGACTAAGCAACTATAAAGGAAAAAAAAGCAATAGAAGGTGGAAATTGCTGATGCAGTTGTGGGAGGGACAGTATTCAAACACTAGAAAAGAGAGGAAGTGAAGATCTATAGACTTCCTATGAGACATTCCTAAAAAAAAAACCAGGGCATGTTATAACCATCCAAGAAAGAATTTCCCACAGTCACTTGATGAGATATTTTGTATAAAGACTTGGTTGTGAGAAGCCCAGTTTAAATAGTCCAAGGGTACTCTGTATCTTTGGAGGAGATAAGGCTCTGGTATAAGTGTGTTTGGCCTCTCTTCATTGGTAAATGTGGTCAGCACCTGGTTTATTCCCCTTATTCCTAGACTCTAAGAATATTTAATTTCTAATTATAGAATTCTAAGACTAAGAATAAGACTCTAGGATCTAGAGGCATCCTTCAGTATTCATATTGATAATACTGGTAATACTTGGCCACTCTTCAACTTCCTCCCTGCCCAGAACCTTTATCTAGTCTAGACCCTTTCTCAGTCACCCACAGGACTGGTCACACTTTAGCTCTCACCATCACTCAGAAATGTCCTACCTCTATGATGTTAAAGCTACAGATTCTGCTTTCTACTCACAATTTCTTGTCCTTCTTACTCTCCCAACCTCTTTATTCTTGTAGAGTGTAAATTCTTTTTGGACAGGAATGTCTCACTTTCCTATTTGTATTGCTAGGACCTTGGAATAGAGTGGGCACTAATAAATGCTTATTGATTGATTGATTGATATCTCCCACTTTTTTATCATGGCTTCCAATTTCTAGATCCTTCCCTTTTCTTTCAGTTGATCATTTATGTCCTGGCCTGATTTTCCTTATTTCATTACCTTGACCTTATGGTTCATTTATTCAAACACTGCTGTTCTTCCCTTTGAGTCCCTTGGTCTTTTATTCTACTCTTAATATACCACTAATCTTCCACTCTGGGTTTCAATCCAACATACACCTTCTCCACTTCTACTGCCAAATATCTGAATGGTACTGGGAGAAGTTACAAAATGATGGGCACAAATTTGGAGTGACTTCTTCTGGGGGTCTCAATCTTTTTATTCCCTTTTTTATTGACTTCTTTCACAACTTCTTTGAATGTTTTCCTTCTTAAATCAAGCCCCTTACTTTACCTTAATATTCTACTTTCTCAGCAAGCGGTTGTATTTACTCCTTTTCTGAGAAAAAGTCTTGACCTTTATCCCAAGGGTGAGCTGGAGTAAGCTCAAACTGGCACCTGATTATTCAGCGGGAGCATTTGTAACTCTGAAATTAGCAAACACTATAAACCAGAAAATAGATTGTTTTGCTTATTGTCTAGAGTTAGGAAAGTGATGGAAAATATATTAATATGACTGACTAATAACATTAAGTTTAAAAGGGTGTCATGTGCAATTTTGGGAGAAGTTAATTGTTAAAACATTTATGAGGACACCTTTGCCTCATCCCTTCCTTATCTCTACCTTATCCCCTCTCTAAGGCACTGAGGATACAGAAAGAAACAAATGAGAGTGTTTTTTCTCAAGGACTTTATAATCAAATGGGGGAGACAACAAGCAAACAGATATATACAAAGCAAACCACAAACAGGAAGGATTTATTATTCAGTTCTGTCCTATTCTTTGTGACCCACGTGCCATACTATCCATAGGATTTTCTTGGCAGAGACACTGGAATGGTTTGCTATTTCCTTCTCCAGTGGAGTAAGGCTAACATAGGTTAAATGATTTGCCCAGGGTCACAGTTTTAGTTTAGGTTAGTAGTTTGCCCCATTTCTTATCCCCTCTCTCTAATCTTCAAAATTTTCCAACCCATGGACTACTTCTTTGCTGCCTACAAACATACTCAAGTCTCTTCATCCTTAAAAAGCCTCCCACTGGCCTTGTCAACCCCTCAAGCTACTACTGTTCTATATTTCTCCTTTTTCACTGATAAACTCCTAGAAAGAGTGTCCTACATTCACTGCCTTCACTCTCTCAATACCCATTCCCAATTCACACCTTGCCATTTGGCTTTTTACCAGCAACACTCAACCAACACTATTCTCTGACAGGTCAATCATTTCTTATCACTAAATCTGACATCCTTTTTTTCATTCTTGTCTCCCTTGATTTTTTCCTCTGTCCCCTGGACAGTGGCTCCTCTTGATTTCCATGACATTATTCCCTCCTAGTTCTCCTCTTTTCTGACTTCACACTATAATGAGAAATCTAGCCCTTGAGACTCAGAGCATGTACAATATCTCTGGTATGCTACCAATCCTGGAGGAGGTTTGAAGAGTCTGCTTCCAAGCATGCATAATGAAGGGGTCTTTCTTCAGTGCATCTCACCACCACCATCTTGGAGTCCATGCAGGTGTCTTAAGTTTCTGCTTTGATTGATTGCTCCCTACTCATTCTTTATACTTTATAACTGTTTATCTAGACTCCTCTCCTTCTTTGTTCTTTCAACATTCTACCTTGTATCACATTTGTGTGCAAGTTATCTGGGTTCTATTAGACTGAAAGCTTTTTGAGGAAAGGGGCCATATTGATTTTAATCTTCTTGTACAAGTGTTTGGCCAAGTCAAGTCAACAAGCCTTTATTAAGTGTTTACTAAATGCTAAGGCCTGGGGATACAAATACAAGCAAAAAGGCAGTCCCTACCCTTAAGGAGTTTACATTTGTTGTGGGAAAGCACACCCAAGTTTGTTGCAGGGTCTTGCCCTGGAGGCTCAAATCTCGGTCCAATCCAGAAGTAAGAAAGAATTTTATTGGAAGAAGAAGTTTTTAAGATAGTGTAATAGTGTCATATCTGATGGAATAGCCTGAGAGCTAACCTGATAGCCTTGGAGCTGATGAGTTAGCATAATAGTCCTGGAGTAATGGAGTAGTCCTATAGCCTTGGGTTGATGGAATAACCTCTGAGCTGGTGGGATAGCAGCTCTGGAAATGATAAAATACAAGCTCTAGAGCTAATACAATAGCCTGGGAGCTGTAGAACAGGGTGCCCCCCCCCTTCCCCTGTAATTCAAGGTTTACATACTCATTGTGTTTGTCAGCATGAGAGAGGTCTCACTACTCTTCTGGAACACCTTCATCAAAATAAGGTAAATACAGAACAATGCAAGCCAACAATTCAGAACCAAGGCAGATACAGAAAAATTAACAATGTGAACAGGTATAGAACTGGTGCACAGAACAACCTAACAGTTCAGAACTAAGGGATGGAACAGCACAAAACCATTATAAGAGATTACTACTATGGAATGGTTACATGCTTAGCTAGAGCTAACTGGCAAGAAATACAAGATTTCAGAACATGAGAGTCCTGCTTCTTTCACTGCCCATTGTCCACCTCCATCACATTCTAAAGGGGAAGAGAGAGAGGTAGGAAAATGGAAAAAAAATCCAGAAGACAGAAGAAGATTCTTGATGCAAGAATATTGACTTTGACACTCGCGATATCCTTGATTTCAACATATATCTCCATTCAAAAACAAGTATCAAAACTAGGAATTAGATGGTCTGTCCAATAGATTCAGTACCGCATAGCATGTTAGAAAGATCTGAGGCTCCATTATAAATATATGCCTTTATTTTTTTTAATATTCTCCCCTATGACCAGATAGTATATTGGTTGTACCATACCACAACTTATTAGAAATTCAAACATTGCTAGGAGCTAATAATATTGGTTCTTCTATATGAGATCTGAAGCTCTTTGCTTGATAATGGAAGGAAAAGTTTGGCACAGAAAAAGTTTGGAATGTTGGGAAGCAACTTTGAGTGACAGGAGTGGCGGTTGGAAGGAGAAGCAGAGGTTTGAGGGGGAGAGAACCCTGGGAAGGGTCTCTGTCTCTGGACTCAGTGGGAGATGGAGGACTTTTACCCAACCTCTGGAGTCAGTTGAGACTACCTGATGTTTTCCCTTGATATTTCTTTTCCTGAAGACTTGGCAGTGTTCCTGCTTCTTACATATATCATTGAAGCAGAGTTTAGACATCTGCCAGTAGCTGGAAGGGGTCTGTGGACCAGAAAAGCTCACTGGGCCAACCTGGAAGACTCACTGTCCTGTCCTGTGCCAATTGAGAGAGACCCTCATCATCCTCTTCTGTATGTAGTTTAGTTTAGATAACAGATAGAAGAAATTAGCCATTTTTACAGTTTTGAAAGCTTGATAGTTTGTTTGCTAGCTAGTGCTGGGTCAGCAATGAAGAATATTATTGGAGAATGTTAATGGTATACCTAGACAGGAGTCAGGAGACTTTGGTTCTTGTCCCAGCTCTCCACCAGCACTGTGACTTTAGGTAAATCACTCGTCCTTTCTGGGACTTAGCTTACATAAAAGAAAAATGGTAGAGTGAGACTAAATATCCTCTAAGGTCATCTTCCAACTGCAATGTGCTTTGCTGGAAAATAAAAATAAATCTAATATTTTACTTCATTCAAATAAAATAATCTTATTGAAAGCAATGGACCACGAACAAAGTCTATATCTTCCATTCCATCATTTTCAGAGCATTGAGACCAGTCTGAGGTGAAACTGCAAAACAGGGGAACACTCCTTACCCTTCCTTTTGCCATACCATATCTTTTCATCTTAGGATATTGGAAGAGTCTTTAGAAATTAGAGAGACAAGCCCATTTAGATGAAATGACTTGGCCAATAATAGAACTGGGATTTGAACTCAGATACAGATCTAGCATGCTTTCTACTGTGTCACACTTCTTTGCAGAAGAGAAAGCCAAGAATTGAAAAGATTTTATTTGCACAGATATTGTTATTGTAACAACATTTCTTGTAATAGTTCAGACTTGCCACTTTAAAAATGTGAATCCATCATTATTTTGGGATTAAAATGACAGCTAGATTAATTCTCCATACATAACCCAAGGACACAGTTCTACATGGAACTAATAATGCCAGCACTGTTGTTTGGATGTTTAGCTCTCCTCCAGGCTGGCTAAAACATCCTCTAGCCAAAAAGACAATAGGAGATGCATTCTGAATGATCATAGCTTTCAAAAAGTGTAATCCTAGTTTTCAAAGTATTTGACTTTCTTGTATGAAAGCTGTAGCTGGAAACTTGGATTAATAACAGCAATAGTAGTAGTAATGTTAATAACAATAAAAGCAGTATTATGTAGTACATTTAAGTTTGCTAAACACTTTACAAATATTATCTCATTTAATCCTCACAACAATGCTGGGAGGCAGGTGTTATTCTTATGTCTACTTTGCAGGTGAGGAAACTGAAGCAAGCAGAGATGAAATGACTTACTAGGAAGTGTCTGAGTTAAAAAATTTGAATTTGAATCTTCTTGAATCTGAGTCCAATGTTTTATCCACTGTGCTATCTGGTTTTCTCATGTAGAAATCTACAGTTTATATTTTTAATAAGAAATTCTTAAGTTGTGGATTTTCCTGAAGACTGTGGGGTATTGGAGAAGAGCTATGAATCTTTTTTGGTACAGATGAGTTCTTTCCCTTTTTCCTTTGATCTCTTTGCCATATAGACTCAGTAGAGGTAAGCATAGTTTTATAGCTTTGGGGGCTTAGTTCAAAATTCCTTTCCAGAAAGCTGGACCATTCATAGCTCCACCATAATCTGATCGTATAGTTGACCTTCTATTATTGTAAATTCTTAGCAGAGAATTTACTCAAAGTGCTAGAAGTGTTTTAATATTTTCTAGTGCTGTTTATAAAACTAGAAGATATAACCAAGAATAATCCTGGGTAATGAATCATGGTTAAAAGATGTCAAAAAAGATGTTAAAAAGTGTCACTGGACTGTAGAGATGTGGAAAGAATAAGGTGTTAAAATACTAGAAAGATAGGAAGAAGTCAAGTTATAAAGCACTTTAAAAAACCAAATAGAGACTTTTTTTTAAAATTTGATCCTGTAGGGAACAGGGAGCCAGTGCAATTTATTGAATAGAAGGGTCAGTTCTGAATTTTAGGAAGATCAATTTGACAGCTGAACATGGAGTCAGGAAGATCTTAGTTCAAATTTAGCCTCAGACACTTACTTCCTTACTTCATTATTTGACTATAGGTATATATAGATATATGGCTATCCCTTTATGCCTGGAATTCTTTCTCTCCTTATAACTGCCTTTTGGCTTCCTTCAAGTCTCAGCTAAAGTCCTAACTTCTGCAAGAAGTGAGACTTGCCTGGTCCTCTTTATTAGTGCCTTCCCACTGAGACTACTCCCAATTTATGTATGGTTTAGTGGTCTTCTTCCGTTGGGGTTCCCTACCTCAAGTCTCTCCCCACTAGAGAAGGTTACTGTGGCTATACAGGTATGAAGTGATAAGGGCCAGGAGTAGGGTGGTAGCAAGTTACTCAACCTTGTTTTCCTTAATCCACTGGAAAAGGAAATGGCAAACCATTTCAGTATCTTTCTCAAGAAAATCCTTGACAGTATGACCCATGGAGTCATGAAGGGTCAGGTATGTCTGAACAACAATGATATGGTAAAGACAAACAATTTGGAAAGAATTAGGAACTCTAATCAGAAAAATTATCGACTCCAATTTCAGGGGACTGAAGATGAAACATAATATTCTCTTCCTCATAGAGGAGTGAAGGACTCAGAATGAAGAATGAGCCTTTTTTTTTTTGACATGACCAAAGAAGAAACTTGTTTCATACATATTTACAACAAGGGTTTTATTTTTCTTTCATTCTCAATGGAGGGAGGCATTTAGAGTAAGGATTAGTGTAGAAGAGAGAAAAATGGGTTTTTCCTGCTTGAAAAAAATATATATAATTTCTAAAAAATATATATAATTTCTAAAAAAAGGAGAAGGAAAAACAGTAGGGACAAATGGGGACAACCTGTGCAGGAATGATAGATTCTCTCCTGGATACTCAGATCCCAAAGTAATGAGAAACAGGTCTGGTAACTTTTGATGAGGAGAAAAGGCAATAAAGAAAAAATCAAGAATTTCTAGAGAACCCACTTTGGGGACCTGAATAGCCTGGATGTAACACGAGACATCTGTCCTGTGTTTGTTTCTTTAGGGCCTTGTATGCCCTAAGGAATTGATCAGTCTTGTTTAGTACCACATTTCTTCACTTCTATTCTCCTAGTACTCCTACTTTGTCCATTATTAGGCCTCCCGCCTCCCATAGCCAATGTAATATGGAGCTTTGATTTACTGTGGGAAAACTCAATCTTTTCTTGAGAGTTTTTTTTTGTCTTGTTATCTCAACTGAAACTTGAGTTTAATAATAAAATTTTCCTCTGAAGCATCCAATCCCAGCCCCACCTTTGCTGCCAATCCAGAGCCCTCTCTAATGTTGGCTTCATCTTCTCTTGATCATTCTGAGTTACTGAAAGGGAAGAGACTATTCCTTTTAGCTTCTCAGAGCACCTGCAGTCCCATTGTTTTATCTCTAACATAACGACCTCTTTTCTATTGAATTCCAGGTCATTCCTCATACAATCCTCTTCACACCCCTATTACTATTATCCATGGTCCTTTTCTTACAATTTTACTTTCTTCAGTGGCTTCGATGTCTTGCTCAAAGAACACTTCACTGCCATCCTCCTCAATGAAGTCCAATGATCACATCAATGAAATAGTAACATCACAGTTTCTTTACTCTATTGGTCACCATCTCCACTCCATTTTAGCCCATTACAGCCTATCACCTAGAACTGCTTAATTTATTCCCTAAGGAGGCTAGTCTGGGGAGTAAGGGGTTACAAGTTATATTACATTCACACATTATGTCGAATGAAAAAAGAGAGACAGGAAATGAATAGAACTATTACTTGGGGTGGGGTGAGTGGAAAGAAGAAAAGACTTAATGGAGAGATGGCAGTTCTGAAGTGTTATTTTACTATTGTTCTTCCTGCATGATAGATAATGGTCTTCTTCTTTTTTTTTTTTTTAAACCCTTAACTTCTGTGTATTGGCTCCTTGGTGGAAGAGTGGTAAGGGTGGGTAATGGGGATCAAGTGACTTGCCCAGGGTCACACAGCTGGGAAGTGTCTGAGGCCAGATTTGAACCTAGGACCTCCTGTCTCTAGGCCTGACTCTCAATCCACTGAGCTACCCAGCTGCCCCCTAGATAATGGTCTTCTAATTGAGGAGAGTAAAGTAAAAAATTTTATTGGGATTCTGAAACCAAATGTAAGTGAGACAATGTCTGTCTCCAATGAGTCCAAGTCACATGGGCTGAATCAATTAATCATTGTTTATCAAGCCCCTACCATATGGCAGGTGCTGCACTAAGTGATGGGCCGTCCTTTCCCTCAAGGAAATTGTAATCTAATGAAAACTATACTCCAAAATAATGGACAAACTTGCTAATATGACTATTAAAACACTTTCTATAGCCTTTAAGGAAGCATAGTGAAAGAGACAAGAAAGGTGTCTCAGAACCAGGAAACAAGAACATGTGCCAATTTTCAAAAAATGAGGACAGGGTTTCCGGGTTAAGATGGCGGCAGAGTAAGAAGCAGCTCTAAACCTCTCCTGACCGAAACACACAAAACTCCTCAAGGGGACATAAAAACAAGTCCAGACGAACGGAGGAACCCCACAACAGGGCACAGCGTGGAAGGTACGTGGAATCGAGACATTTCCAAGCTAAAAAGGGCTCTCACTCAAGCGCGAGCTGAGCAACCGCCCCACCCCCACCCCTCCACACTCACCTATAGCTCTGAACCCAGCTAAAAAGAAATAGAGCAAGTTTGGGGCACCCATCGAGTCATCAGCAGCTCCGGGACCTGTTCCTGAGAGCAGCAAGACTTAGGACCCCATTAAGTCAAGAACGCACGCGAAATCTGAGCGCGCGCGCGCGGGAGCGGACGCTGGGAGCGGAGCGCCGGTTGAGCAGAGGCGTGGGTGCCGGCTGAGCAGAGGCTTGGGTGCCGGCTGAGCAGAGGCTTGGGTGGAGGCAAACACAACCAGGAACTAAAGCCTAAGTGGGGAACCAGTGCCGGGTATACGACTGTGGAAGTAGCTCCCTGAGACTTGTAAAGAAACCTCCTGCAGAGGTTCAAGCAAGGGAATCCACCAGGGGGCTTGACCTTGGAAAAAACTAGAACTCAGTCCTCAGGAGCCAATAGATCTCAGACAGACACTGAGAGCGAGGATAAACCTGAGAAGCTGCTGGGCTAATGATGGCTAACCAGTTACAGGAAATTCAGAAGAGAAAGAATAATAACAAAAAAAAGAAGTCTTTAACACTCGACAGCTTCTACACAGAGAAAATCCAGACAACCGAGCAAACAGAGGAGGAGAACAAACAACCATCCAGACCCTCCCCAAATGAGGAAAACTCCTCACAACCTATGGAAGAGTTCAAATCTGAGATTTTGAGGAAAATGGAAGAGATCTGGCAAGAAAATAACAGCTTAAAAGGTAGAATCTTGCAACTGGAAAGCGAGGCTCAAAAACCAAATGAACTGATAAGCAAATTGAACACAAGAAATGACCAGATTGAAAAGGAATACCAGAAGATTATGGCCGAAAACAAGAAGATTATGGCCGAAAACCAAAAGATTATGGCCGATTACCAGAAGATTATGGCCGAAAATCAATCCCTAAAGGCTAGAATTGAGCAAGTAGAAACTAATGATCTCTCAAGACAACAAGAACAAATAAAACAAAGCCAAAAGACTGAAAAAATAGAAGGAAACATGAAATATCTCAATGAGAGAGTGACAGACCAAGAAAACCGGTCTAGAAGAGACAATTTGAGAATAATTGGTCTTCCAGAAAAACCAGAAATTAATAAAAACCTGGACTCTATACTAACAGAAATAATTCAGCAAAATTGCCCTGAAGTCCTACAACAAGAGGGCAATATAGACATTGAAAGGATTCATAGAACACCTGCGACATTCAACCCAGATAAGAAAACGCCCAGAAATATAATTGCCAAATTCAAGAGTTTCCAAGCAAAAGAAAAAATCTTACAAGAAGCCAGAAAGAAACAATTCAAATATCAAGGAGCAACAATCAGGATCACACAGGATCTGGCAGCCTCAACACTAAAAGACCGCAAGGCGTGGAATACAATATTCAGAAAGGCAAGAGAGCTGGGCCTGCAACCACGGATCAACTACCCATCAAAATTGACTATATATTTCCAAGGGAAAGTATGGGCATTCAACAAAATTGAAGAATTCCAGGTATTTGCACAGAAAAGACCGGGGCTAAATGGAAAGTTTGATATCCAACCACAAAAATCGAGAGAAACCTGAAAAGGTAAATAAGATACAGAGGGGAAAGAAAGAAAACTTATAATTTTTAAATTTGCCTTTT
>NC_058132.1:242271019-242298086 GCF_016433145.1 Gracilinanus agilis
TCTCACACCCTACACCAAGATAAATTCAGAATGGGTGAATGACTTGAATATAAAGAGGGAAACTATAAACAAGTTAAGTGAACACAGAATAGTTTACTTGTCAGGTCTGTGGGAAAGGAAAGACTTTAAAACCAAGCAAGAGTTAGAGAAAATTACAAAATGTAAATTAAATTGTTTTGATTATATTAAACTAAAAAGTTTTTGTACAAACAAAAACAATGTAGTCAAAATCAGAAGGGAAACAACAAATTGGGAAAAAATCTTTATAACGAAAAACTCTGACAGGGGTCTAATTACTCAAATATACAAGGAGTTAAAGCAATTGTATAAAAAATCAAGCCATTCCCCAATTGATAAATGGGCAAGAGACATGAATAGGCAATTTTCAGGTAAAGAAATCAAAAGTATCAATAAGCACATGAGAAAGTGTTCCAAATCTCTAATAATTAGAGAAATGCAAATCAAAACAACTCTGAGTTATCACTTCACACCTAGCAGATTGACTAAAATGAAAGAAGGGGAGAGTAATGAATGTTGGAGGGGATGTGGCAAAATTGGGACATTGATGCATTGCTGGTGGAGTTGTGAACTGATCCAGCCATTCTGGCTGGCAATTTGGAACTATGCTCAAAGGGCTATAAAAGAATGCCTGCCCTTTGATCCAGCCATACCATTGTTGGGTTTGTACCCCAAAGAGATCATAGATAAACAGACTTGTACGAAAATATTCATAGCTGTGCTTTTTGTGGTGGCAACAAATTGGAAAAGGAGGGAATGCCCTTCAATTGGGGAATGGCTGAACAAACTGTGGTATATGCGGGTGATGGAATACTATTGTGCTAAAAGGAATAATAAACTGGAGAAGTTCCAGGCGAACTGGAGAGACCTCCAGGAACTGATGCAGAGCGAAAGGAGCAGAGCCAGAAGAACATTGTACACAGAGACTGATATACTATGGTAAAATTGAATGTAATGGACCTCTGTACCAGCAGCAATACAATGACCCAGGACAATTCTGAGGGATTTATGGTAAAGAACGCTACCCACATTCAGAGGAAGGACTGCAGGAGAGGAAACATATAAGAAAAACAAGTTCTTGAACGCATGGGTCGGGGTGGACATGATTGAGGGTGTGGACTCGAAACTACCACACCAATGCAACTACCAACAATTTGGAAATTGGTATTGATCAAGGACACATGAGAAAACTAGTGGAAATGTGCATCGGCCATGGGTGGGGGGGTGTGCGGGGGGCGAAGGGGAAAGGAGGAGCATGAATCATGTAACCATGTTAAAAATGAATATTAATAAATGTTTAAAAAAAGGGGGATGGGAGAAGGAGAAGATGTCTCTCCCACTTGTGTGGGGACTTGGCATCTAATTACAAAAAGGGATGCTGAAAAAGGAAGGGATGAATCAGGGAAGACAGTATTTGAATGTTCTCTAGCTTCGCTTGTGTGTCTATATGTGGAGGATATGTTGTGAGGGACTTTCAGCCATTGTCCCGAGCAATTGAGCAAGCAACTGTATTTAGGATGGAATTTTAAAGCAGGAAGGAACTTCCAAATGGAAATTAAGGATGAAAAAGCTTTGATGAGAAACCAAACTAGCAGAAGGAAACTTTTCTTTGCAAAATGATTTGCCAAAAGAGGTTGCTCTCATTTTCTTTGAGGTCAAAGGAAGACCTTGAGCTGAATAATTAACTTCACAACTTGATTTTCACTAATTTTTAAAGAAAGTTGGAATTTTGTCTTCTCTGTGACATGTTGAATAAGCATTCTCTTGACATTTGGGTTAAATTTTTACTTTTCTTTTTTTTTTGAATGGGCCATGTAGTAGAAGGGCATTCGAATATGCTTTTTGGTGATTTATCTTTTGTGTCTCTAACTTAGCAAAGGCCATTAACAGATCTGTCTCAGAGGAGAAGCAGATTCATTTTGACATCTGAAATGAGTTAATATCTTCTGGTTAATCACAGTTCGCCTGGGTCTCAGGTTGGCAGGTTCTATGGACAAGGTGTGGTTAACTGGGATTTTTAATCTCTGTATTCTGTGAGGTCTATCACCATGATTCCACGGGACTCAATGGACCACATTTGTACCTTTTTTCCTTTTAAAAAGGGTTCTGGGGGATGGCTAAACAAGCTGTGGCACATGATTATAATGGAATACAACTGCGTCTTAAGAAGTGATGAGCAGATTAATTTTGGAAAAACATGGAAAGATGTACAGGAAATTATGAAGAGTGAAATGAGAAGAACCAAGAGAACCTCATATACAGAAACAGAAATATTGTTTGAAGAATGTTTTATATAAGCCCACCTCCAGAGAAAGAACTGATGAATAGGAATAAGTAAGACAGTTTTATATCTACATATATCTTTTTCTCAAATGATGCCTTTTTATCAGAGAGAGGGGAAGGGAGTTAACGGGGTAAGTTAATGTAACAAAAAAAGTTTTTTAAAAAGAGGATCTATACAGCACTAGTATCAATGGAATGTTGGGATCAGCTGTAATCAGCTTGAGAGAACATAAATACATTTTCATTGTGAAGCTTTACGCCTAAATTTGCTACAAATCAGTAGTTGAATTATTTTTTTTTATTGCCTAGACTTAGCAAAGTTTTAATAATGTAGATTAAACTTAAAAGTGTGTGAGCCAAGGGCAGTTAGGTGGCTTTTTAAAATTAAATATATAAGAAGCTTCTTTGTTGCACCTTACTTTATACTCTGATTGCTTGCATATGGAACAAATATTCATTTAGCTAAATAAATAAGACATAAAACATTATTGCAAACAGCACTTACACCCCGGAGATAAGACCTCCTGATTCATGCAGGGGTGCTCCTGAGATCTTGTGCCCTCCCACCCCCGCCCTAGGCACAGTGTATGCCTTTTGGGGCTGAGAGAGGCACGAATTTAGGGTTAGGGTTAGAGCCAGACCTGGAGACAGGAAGTCCTGGGTTCATATCTGACCTCAGATACATCCTAGCTGTGAGACCCTGGGCAAGTCACTTAACCCCCATTGCCTAGCCCTTACTGCTCATCTGCCTTGGAACCAATATACAGTACTGTTTCTAAGATGGAAGGTAAGAGTTTTTTTTTAAGGGTATGAGCCTACATTTTTGCCCTGAGATGGTTGTTAAATACTTACTAGCAACACCCCTGTATTGCTCTATAAACATTGCTTGAACTCAGCAGGAATATCATAGAAGGCTCAGTGAATGAAGTCATGATCAGATGGAGGTTAATAATGATAACTAGCATTTATATAGCACTTTAAGCTTAGCAACATGCTTTAAACCAGTTTTCTCAGTGGTATCAAATTCCATTCAAAATGGGGCTACTTCATCTTATATAAGGATTCTTGTAGGCTGCCTATTAATTTAGAAAGTCACCCATTAATATTATCTATGCTTTATTGCATTTTTATGTATTTTGTTAAATCTCTCCCCTATGACATTTTAATCTGGTTCCAGCAGCATTTGGGAGCACGATGGACCATATATTTCTCTCCTCCTCCCCGTGAACCCCCAAATCCCCAGAGAGTCTGATACTTCAAAGTGATTTAATTTGAGCCTCACAACAGCCCTGACTGGTGCTCTGAGAAGATAACCACCATTATGGTCACTGGTTCATACTTCCCCTAGTCTAATCTGGTAGAGGGAGGTTCCAAAGGGATTCTAGCGATGACCATACACTCTAGGGAGAGGGTCTAGGAACTCTGAAGTAACTGCTGAGTCCCCAAGTAACACTGAGCACCTCAGATTCCCCTCCATCTTTCTCTGCCTCCTTCTCATGCCCTACTTTAGACTCTTGGTGGATTTTTCAGTGGAAGAGAGATTTGGTGGGTTTAGGAATCCTATCCATGCCCTAGGAAGGAATGGTGATGGCGCAGAGGTGGTAGTCAGCAGGGAATAAATATAGTGACTCGGGGATATGGTCCAAAGGCATATGTAACATATATTTACACCTAGAGAGGCATACGCAGCTATATATGCATTATCTATATTGAAGGAATGGAGGTACTAAAGATGAGACTGTATTTATTTTTGAAAACGAGTGATTTTGTCCTCTTCGATTGGTTTCTCCTTCATTAAACTATCAAGGAGAGAGAATGAGATAGGAAAGTGACTACACAGGCTAAAAAGGGAAATTTCATTTTTAGACCTCCGAGGAGTGTTTTCCAAAAGGAACATGGAAATGTGGATGACACTAGTGGCTATCTGACCCTACTCTGGCTTGCAAAGAATGAGCAGAGGCAATATTTTTAGCCCAAGCCAGGGTGACCATTCCATGCTTGTGCACAGACAGACAGCTGGAGAAAGGGAAAGGCGATACTTAACAGGTGCACCCTATTGCTGTCAACTGTGGCTAAAGGTGATCTTTCTCCAGGTTATATTAATAGCTCACTACCACTTTTTGGTTACAAGAGGAAATAGAGGATAGTGAAAAGAACACACAGGCTTTTGGAAGCAGAAGACCTGAATTCAAGAACCAGCTCTGGCATTTGGTAGCTTTATTACTCTGGATAAATCACATCATGCCCTTGTTCCTTTTTTCTGTAAAATGAGAATAACCTTACTTGCATTACTTATTTCACAGGCTTGTTGTGAAGAAATTGTTTTTAAAAAACAAATGAGCAAAATTCCCCCAACAGCATTTTGAGAGTCGTAATTATTGATGACATTCATATTAAACTTCTGTTGCTGTTCAGGCATTACGGTTGTGTCCAATTCGTTGTAACCCCATTTGAGATTTTCTTGGCAAAGATACCTGATTTTTTAGTTTTGCCTGGAGTGGTTTGCCTGGAGTCAAGGAAGACCCATTTTCCTAAATTCAAATCTAGCCTCAGACACAGACCCTGAGAAAGTCACTTACCCCTATTTGCCTCAGTTTCCTCATCTGCAAAATGAGCTGGAAAAGCAAACCACGGGTAATATCTTTGTAAAATAACTGAAGCTGTTGCCCAGCAATAGGCCAAGACATCAAGAACCTAAATAGGGTTCTAATACCCTGATGAATGAACAGCAGGGAAGGCTAATTTGTAATCTTCTACCACAAGTCCCCACACTATGACAGAGCAGCAGGATGCACGCTGGAATCCACTAAGAAATTCTCTTACTGCTACTTTTTTCTCTCCCAGAATATCTGCTGCTCTTCATCCTACCATCCGTGGCAACAAGCAACAGAACTCAATTTTTCTTGTATAAAGGACTCCACGATCTGATTCCCATTCATTTTCCAGTCTCGGTTTATTTTACTTCCTCGTACATATAGCTATTTTTTTAATTAGAAAAAATTAATTAATTGATTAATTTAGAATTTTTTCCCCATGGTTACATGATTCATGCTCTTTCCTTTCCTTCCTTCCACCCCCCTCCCATAGCCAATGAGCAATTCCACTGGGCTTTACATGTGTCATTGATCAAGACCTATTTCCATATTATTAATATTTGCATTAGGGTGATCCTTTAAAGTCAACATCCCCAATCATGTCCCCATTGACCCATGTGATCAAGCAGTTGTTTTTCTTTTGTGTTTCTACTCCCACAGTTCTTCCTCTGAATATGGGTAGCATCCTTTTCCATAAGTCACTCAGAATTGTCCTGGGTCATTGCATTGTTGCTAGTAGGGAAGTCCATTACATTTGATTGTGCCTCAGTGTATCTGTCTCTGTGTACAATGTTCTCCTGGTTCTGCTCCTTTTGCTCTGCATCAATTCCTGGAGGTCTTTCCAGTTCACATGGAATTCCTCCAGTTCATTATTCCTTTCAGCACCATAGACATAGTGTTCTTGTCAAATAGGCCTCTTAACTTCCCCTTCATTATTTTAAATTCCTGGACTTTCTATCTTTGCCAAAATAGATCCTCATATCTTTTTTCTTTTTTTTTAAACTCTTACCTTCCATCTTAGAATCAATACTATATATTGGCTCCAAGGCAGAAGAACAGTAAGGGCTGGGAAACGGGGGATAAGTGACTTGCCCAGAGTCACACAACTAGGAAATAACTGAGGCCAGATTTGAACCCACGACTTCCCATCTCTAGGCTTGGCTCCCAATCCACTGAGCCACCCAGCTGCCCCCTCCTTCATGTCTTGAGGATACTCCTTCCTTCAGCCTCTGCTTCACCGAATCTCATATTTCTACCATTGGCAAGGGACTTATCTTTGTTCCAAATGAAGAATGCTTACTTCTCAAGAAGAGAAAGTAAAGGAATTTAGGAAATACTTCTCTATTCACCAGGATTTAAGAGGAAATAAAGTATTCTTTTAAAAATAAATGGAAATGGAGGCGAGTAGATGGTTTGATGAATTGAGAACCAGGCCTAGAGATGGGTGGTTCTGGGTTCAAAACTGACCTCAGAGTCTTCCTAGCTGTGTGACCCCAGGCAAGTCACTTAACCTCCATTGCCTAGTCCTGACCTCTCTTCTGTCTTGGGAACCAATACACAGTATTGATTCTAAGATGGAAGGTAAAGGTTTTAAAAAATGGAAATTTTTGAAAGATATCAACAGAAAGTTTTTGGATGAAGAAATAAAAGTCATATATAGGTACATGAAAAAATACTCTAAATCATTATTGATTAGAGAAATGCAAATCCAAACAATCCTGAGGTATTATCTCACACTCATCAGGTTGACTAAAATAACAAAAGGGCAAATTAAAAATGTTGGAGGAGATGTGGAAAAGTGGGGACATTGTTGATGGATCCATTTAAGAGAGCTATTTGGAATTATGCTGAGAGAACAATTCATTTGTGTATATCCTTAGATCCAGCAATAAAATTTCTTGGTCTGTTTCCCAAGAGGATCAGGGTAAAAGGAAGAGCCTGTATATTCCCAAATATCTATATCAGTTCTCTTTATTATTTTTATTTTTTTTATGATTACTCTTCTTAAAATTTTTTATTTATTAAGAAAAATTTTCCATGGTTACATGATTCGTGTTCTTTCCCTCCTCTCCTCCCACCTCACTCCCATAGCCAATGAGCAATTCAACTGCGTTTTACATGCGTCATTGATCAAGACCTATTTCCATATTATTGATATTTGCAGTAGGGTGATAGTTTAGAGTCTACATCCCCAATCATATGCTCATCAATATGACTGCTAGCAGTTCTCTTTAGAGTGGCAAAGAACTGGAAATCAAAGGGATGTTCATCAATTGGGGGATGTTTAAGCAGATTGTGGTATACAATTGTGATAGAATATTATTGTGCCGTAAGAAACAATGGGCAGATTAATTTAAAAAATCTTGGAAGGAACTACAGGAGATAATGAAGAGTGAGATGAACAGACCCACAAAAACATTATATGCAGCTATAGATTTCATATTTGAAACATAACTTGTGAATGTTCACTTCCAGAGAATGAACTGAGAAGTGGAAACATGAAAGACATAATCTATATATTTTGCCAGAGATGCCATCTATAGTGTGAGGAAGGGAGGGAAGGGATGAATAGAAGAATAAAAAACATAAAAATTAAAACTAAAACATAGAAATAGAGCTTTAATGTAAAAAAAGAAAGGGAGAAAAGGAGATCTGAAAGAGAGCGGGATACTGGCCTGTGGCAGGGAGTTGGATGATGTGAGAAAATGGCACAAAGGAGAAAGGAAAAAGGGGTGCCTTGACCACTAAAAACTAAATAATAAATAAAGCTTTTCTTGAAGAGGAGAGACACATGTTTGGAGGAGAAAAAAGCTGCTTATTCTCTAAAGAATGATGAATGTTATCAGATGTGAAATCTAATAAAAGAGAGAGAAAGAAGAGAAGGGTAGTTGTGGTAGGTATTTCACTTTGAGAAGTATTGAAGTCACTGTTTTTTGACTTGATAACAATAGAGAGGTATCCTGTCCTCACAAGGTATGTATCCAAGACATTACAGAGTGCTTCCAGAAACTTGTCAGATGAGATGAGTAATACCCACTTCTGGTAATTCACTTGAGCACAAATGATACAGCCAGATGGAATCTAGAAAGTATTGCTAAAGATCTTGGGTAAGAAACTAAAGATCTAAAGGGCATGTGTGGCATTTTCTTTAGATAGATGGCTAGGGCTTCAGAAGAGAAAGATAGATTTAAGGAGGAACAGCTGGTTAAGAAAATGGTGTCTGAGAACAGCATTTGTATTTCTAGACCACAGCTTGAAATATAGGAATGACAGATTCCTGGCCAGAGATGGAGTATACCTAATAAAGGCTAGTAAGAATGTATTAGCCTGCAGTCTTATAAATGTAACCAATTAGACTCTGAACTTAAAAGGAAAAGGAGAAACTTGTTTATGTGTTTACACAAAGCTAGATATACTAGAAAGTAGATGAAGGAAGAATAACAATAAAGATACACTGAAATTCCCAGGAGACAAAATCGAAGAAAGGAGCCAACGATAAAATTCCATGGCTTCGGATGTCCATACACAAATTCAAGAAGTATGAGTAATATCATAGTGAACTAGAGATTCTAACTAAAGGAAAGAAACTTGATCTCACAGATATCATTAGGGCTCAGTGGCATGAGATTCATGCCTGAAACCTGTCCCTGGGAGGGCATATAACTTATTCAAAAGAAAAAATATAGGTAAAAGGAGGTGGTAGCATAACAATAATTATAGCAACTTGAAGTCTGCAAATCATATACCTCTCTTATTTCATTTGATCCTCATAACAACTAAATAAAGTAGATGCTATTATTATCCTATTTTATAAGTAAAAGAACAGAGGCTGAGGAAGGTTAAATGACTTGTCCAGCATCATATTGTTAGTAAGTAGCTGAATATGTGATTTGAACTCAGGTCTTCCTGACTCCAGGTCCAGCAATTTTTCCACTGTGCAGCTCACGTGGGGAAATTCAGGAACCAGATGGGGAAAATATGCTGAAAGGCATTTGGATGAAGTAGCATCAGTAGTGAGCAAGTAGGTGGTGCAATGGATAGAGCACCAGAGTCAGGAACTCTCATCTTCCTGAGTTCAAATCCAGCATCAGACATTTACTAGCTGCATGACCCTGGGCAAGTCACTTAACCCTGTCTGCCTCAGTTTTCTCATCTGTAAAATGAACTGGAAAAGGAATTGGCAAATCACTCCAGTACCTTTGCCAAGAAAAATCCCAAATGGAGTCAAGAAAGTTGGATGTGACTGAAACAACTGAAAAAAGTAGTATTAGTACCTAACACTTATATAGCACTTTCTATGTTCCAGGCACTATGTTAAACACTTTGCAATTATTTTAATTTGATCCTCACAGCAACCTTGGAAGGTAGGCACAATTATTACCTCCATTATTATTATTATTATTTTTAAACCCTTACCTTCCGTCTTGGAGTCAGTACTGTGTATTGGTTCTAAGGGAGAAGAGTGGTAAGGGTTAGCTAGGCAATGGGGGTTAAGTGACTTGCCCAGGGTCACACAGCTGGGAAATGTCTGAGACCAGATTTTAACCTAGGACCTCCCATATCCAGGCCTGGCTCTCAATCCGCACTGAGCTACCCAGCTGCTCCCCTATTATCTCCATTATTGATGAGGAAAATGAGGCAAACATGGATTAGGTGACTTGTCTAAAATCTCACAGGTAGGAAATCTCTGAGGTTAGATTTGAACTCTGGTCTTCATATCTCTAAGCCTAACATTCCACTGAGCAAATTAGTTGCCCTAGGTGAAGGATAATGGATGCATGAACAATATTATCTTTAGTGTTAAGATTTCTAGTGAGGGAGATCCTACTACGTCCCAAGACCCTCATCCTATGTTGTTATCCATATTTTTTACCCATACACTCCCTCTTTTCATTTACCTCTTAGAGTCCCTGGTTTCCTTCAAAGCTTACTTGAAATGTCATTTCCTACAAGGGACCTTTCCTTATCACCAGCTCCCTCAGCTGCGATTGCCTCTTCCAAAATGTCATCTTATGTATATTTTACTTATCTGTGTTTTCTCCCCTGACAGAATGTAAGCTCTCTGAGGCCAGGGACTTATACATTTTGGCTTTGTATCAGTAGCATGTTTGCTTGATTACTTGGTTATTACACTTGGGAAAGTGTTTTGTTTTAAATTTGTGTACGATTTAACATTCATCCCTATTAAATATTAGTTCATTAGTTTCAATTAAATGGTTTCATCTGTCAAAATCTTTCTGGATTCTGATTCAATCATCCAACATGTATCCTTGTATCACATGTATAAATGATAATTTAAGCAACTGAAGTTTATTTTCACTGTTTTATGTCTCTGTATAATTGTATTTTCTGCATGTGATCCTATTAGCTAATTAATATTTTAGAGATAAGTTGTAAAGAATAATCCCAATTATTAATTGATCAAACGATTATGTATAAGACTCAATAATCATATTGTGAGCAAAATAATCCACTGAAGTGTCTTGGATGCTTGCCAGGGGGAGTTTCGTGTAAGTCTTCTGTGCACTGAAATATGTTCGGATGCTCCTAAGACTGGAAATTTATGACATCTCAGGTGGCTTTGAAGCTACGGAAGGGACCTTGGCTTTTTACCACATGTGGAATAGAGATGATGTAATTGGTCCCGAGAAAAGAAAACTTTCCTTTTATTTATTTATTTATTTATTTATTTATTTATTTTTTTTTTTTTTTTTTTATTTATTTATTTATCTGTTTATTTATTTATTTATTTATTTTTTAAAGAAAGAAGCCTTCTAGAAGAAGATAAAAACTTTGGTTGCCCTCTCTGAGAAAAAAAAAACATTCAGCCAATCCCTTCCTCCATCTGGGAGGAGTTTGTGCAACCTGTCTCTTTTGCGAAGATGACATATACTTGTCATTTCCTCATCTTTGTGTCTTTGGCCATGCTGGGACAGACTAGAGCCTGACATTTTGTAATGTACAGCTTTCTACAATAAAATGCCAATATGGCTCAGAAAATTGCTTCTGATAATTTGTTTCTCATTTATACACCTGCAAATTTGAGAAGCATACTAATTAGACTTGTGTCCGAGCCATTAATAAAAACGATAAACACTACAGCACCAAGCACAGATCCCTGGTACACTCCGTTACAAAGCTACTGCCATGTTGACATAGAACCATTAGTGACATCTCTGAATCCAGTCATTCAACCAGTTCTGAAACCACCTGAATCCATCACAAACGCTTCCCCACAAAGTGGGGACTATACGATGGCTATCAGTACATAATGGCCGTGGCAGCAAGATTTGAGCTAATGAGGTATTAGCAGTATTTCACTAGCAGTACAATAATGGATTTGAAACTGCTATATCAGTCTTAGGAGCAAAACATGAGAGACCCCAAGAAGCCCAGGGGCAGAAGAAAATGACCTCAATTGTTAAATGACCATTTGTTAAGATGCAGAAAGCCGGAAGAAGAAGCCAGATGAATTTGGAACATCACATCAAGTCTATTTCTGACTATTCCCCTTGCTTACAACCCAACATCTGTGACCTATTCTGCCTTATGCTGTTTTTGCTGCCTGTTAATATAGAGGGGAGCCCGAGGCACCGACTGCAGTGGACTGAGACAGAATTTATTTCCTTACTCTCTCCCTCTTTCACCCCCTCCTCGTCATTCTTCACAAGCTTGCATGTTTACTATCTAAGGAACGTGCCAGCTAGCTTCTGTCTGGATTAAGACTCAGGGATAAAAATAAACTTCATAGATAGGGCTTGGCAACTTGCACAGATGGGCTACATGTATTTCAGTGTCTAAAAAACAAGGGACTAAAGAATTCAAGGGTTTAAAGAATAGAAAACAGTGTCATGAAATCATTGGCAACACTGGCTATAGTGAGTGACCAGTGAGACTGGTCAGCAGGGTTAGCTGCTAGCCACTGAGCTGAATTCTTAAAAACATAACACAGCATAATATTATGGGCTAACTCGCCTGGTCTATGGAATACACCCCAAAATAAGTCAAGAGACACAGAGGTGAGGAACTTAGGAAGCCATACGTTTTTGAACATGGTCAATGTGGAAATTTGTTTGGTCGGACTGTCCGATATATTGAAGGATTTGTTTTGAGGTTTGGTTTTTATTTGTTCAACTGAGGGGGGAGTAGGGAAGTGGGAGGTACAAATGACAACAAAAAAGAGAAAAAACCAACAAAGGGTATTTATGCTATAACAGGCCACTTTTATTTCAATATAATTTATTTTGTGGCAGGGTGTTGCTCTGAATTAAAACTGACATATTGAAGTATACCTCCAAAGAAGAATGGTAAAAATACATTATATAAAATATATAAATACAAATCAGGGGGCAGCTGGGTAGCTCAGTGGATTGAGAGTCAGGCCCAGAGACAGGAGGTCCTGGGTTCAAATCTGGTTTCAGATGCTTCTTAGCTGTGTGACCCTGGGCAAGTCACTTAACCCCCATTGCCTAACCGTTACTGCTCTTCTGCCTTAGATTCTAAGGTGGAAGCTAAGGGTTTAAAAAAATGCATTGCATCATCTTGCTACTAAAAAACCACATTTCAAAGCATTGCTTTAAAGGGATAGTATTGCTATTGTTAGTACTATTATTACAAATGAATAGGGAATATTTACTGGAAAGAAAGAGTTAATGAACAGAATTTAATGTATATATTATTTATATTTTTAAATCATTGCATTGTTAAGACACCTACCCATATGATGAAATAAATCAACAGCTATATTTTAAGCACTCACCCTCGGTCAGACACTGTGTTAAGGATACAGAGAAAAACATAGTCCCTACCTTCAAGGAGTTTATAATCACTTGTCCATTTCTCCCCACCAACCTCCAAGAATAATATTGTTTATTAATTGGGGAATGCAGTTTATTAATAAGGAACTGGTCAATCCCTTGCAGCCCCTCTGTGTGGAAAGATGCTCTGAGAGCCCTTTCTCTCTTTTTACATTTTAATTTAATTAATTTGTTTGTTACATTAAAATACCTAGAAGTTAGCCTCTTTCCTTGTTCCCCCCTTCCCACATTAGAGAAGATATAATTCGACAAAAAGATATATGTATAAAGGGCAGATAGATGGTTCAGTGGATTGAGAACCAGATCTAGAGACAGGAGGCCCTGTGTTCAGATATTTCCTAGCTGTGTGACCCTGGACACATCACTTAACCTCTATTGCCAAGCCTCACTGCTCTTATGCCTTGATACCAATACACTTTATTGATTCTAAGATGGAAGGTAAGGGTTTTACATATTTTAAAAAACATATATATATATATACATATACACACACAAATATAAATATAAAACTATATCTTGCTTGTTTCTATTTGTCAGTTCTCTCTTTGGAGGTAGACATACACAAGTCATTCTTCAAACTATTTCTGTTGCTATATATAATGTTCTCTTGGTTCTGCTCATTTCACTCTTCATAATTTCATAGAGGTCTTTCCTTTTTAAAAAAATTAACCTGCTCATCATTTAGTATTCCATCACAATCAAATGCCACAACTTGTTTAGCTACTCCCTTATTGATGGGTATTCCCTCAATTTCCAGTCCCTTGTCATCACAAAGAGAGCTGCTATAAATATTTTAGAGCATGCAGGTTTTTTGACTTTTTCCCTGATCACCTTAGGAAATAAACCTAATATAAATCACTGGTATTAACTCTGCTTTGAGAGGGCAGTGATGACATTGAAGAATGAACTAAGCAGCGTTCTGTGAGCACAGGGCCAGAGCTCTCAATAATTTTGTTACCAGCTAGTGATTGTATATTCTTTCTTGTGTAATATTGGAGGCAAAAGGCTGAGCTTTGGGAGCATCCCAAAATTGCTGTCTCATCACTTTGGAGGTAGTTGGACATCTTAGGAGAAAAAGTTTTGTGTTTCAAGGTAAATGTGTAAATGAAATAATGTAGTATTCCAGTTTCCCCAAACTGGACTATTTGTTTCAGTTCTTCATAAAAGACCATCTTCTCCATCCATGCTAGATCTGCTCTCTCTCCTCATCTTTGTTTCTTGGAATTCCGATCATCTCTCAGACTCAGCTCCATTATCACATTCTTCAGAAACTTTCTGATCCTCCTGTTACTGTTCCTCACCTCCTGCAATGTATTGTAGTAGATGTCCAAAAGACCAGTCAGAAGCCTCTTGTCAAGCATGCCCTTTAGCAAAGAACCAGAGCATATAAGCCACCAAAAGTGCCTTGAGCATCTGCTCAGCCCTGTGGGAAATTCTACAATCCAATTCTTCTCAACCCTATTTATAGATGTATCTTTTCCCTCTACCTCCTTTTAAAAAAAAATCAGATTAACCAATGGTTTATTGATTTTATTGATTTTTTTCACAAAATCAACTCCTAGAAATATTTATTAATATACTGATTTTTCTTATGTTCAATTTTATTGATCTCATCTTTAATTTTTAAGATTTCTAATTTAGTGTTTAGTAGGGGATTTTTTAATTTTTATTTTGAATATTTTCCCCTAGTTACATATTTCATGTTCTTTCCCTCTCCCTAGTTGGAGATTTTAAATTTGTTCTTTTTCTAGTTTTAAAGATTGCATCCCCAATTCCCTGATCTTTTCTTTCTCTAGTTTATTAACATAAGCACTTAGATATATAAGATTTCCTCTAATTATTGCCTTACCACTCCACTTCTTAAATAAGATTTTTTTTTTTGAGATCAAGGATGATTCATTTTTGTCTTTGTATGTATCCCTACTGTCTGTTTCAGTCCTTGGCACATAGAAGGTGCTTAGCAAAACTATACAATAGTTTTAATTGAATTGAAAACATAGAGGTTACTTTTCTTTTGTGAAGTCAGTCAGTCATGTAGCATTTAGTTTTAACTTTTACTATGTTACAGACAAAAGTTGTTTTTAGATACATTTATTAGAAGTGGGGGAAGGAAAGAGTTGTAAGAAGATGCATGTTTTATTCTACCCTTTATCCAAATCTTTTTTTGTTTTGTTTTTTTAAACCTTTACCTTCCAATACAATATAATGTATTGGTTCCAAGGCAGAAGAGTGGTAAGGGCTAGGCAATGGGGGTTAAGTGACTTGCCCAGGGTCACACAGCTAGGAAGCATCTGAGGTCAGATTTGCACCAAGGACCTCTTGTCTCTGGGCCTAGCTTTCAATCCATTGAGCTATCTGCCTGCCCCACCTTTAACCAGATCTTAAGGAGCTCACAGTCTAAAGAGGAGACAACACACAAACAGTTAGTCATGTATAAAAAAGATATAGACAAGTAAATGGAGGTAGTCTCAGAGGGAAGAGGGCACAGAGACGAAGGAGAACTTGGAAAGCCATCTTTTAGAAGTTCATGATGAAAAATACTTTTGCTTAAGCCTAGATGGGGAGCCTTGAATGAAGCTAGATTTACCCAGGAGACTCCAATCTAATGCTAATTAGGGAGAGGACCTGTAAAATGATTAGAAGGAGGAAAGAAGGGTGGGACAGTCAAGGCTTTGGTGATTGGAAGTGAAGGCTTGAAGCATGACAACATGGTGGTCAAAAGCAGGATGTGATTTTGAGAGAAAAGATAGGGGATAGGGGATTAGAGTCCCCTAGGATGGTTAAGACACTAAATATAATGTCACCCTTTTTGGAGGAATGTTATGTTGTTAGATGTTTTAAAAGGTTTTTTCTCTTTCTCTTTTAAGATTCTTTACTGTAAGGGATTGACTCAGTGGTAGAACAATTTCATTAACGAATATGGATGCAAAATTCCCAAGTAAAAGATTAGTCCAGAGACTACAACAATACATCACAAAGACTGTATGAATTTTGACCAAACAGGATTTGTATGAGGAATGCAGGCATGGTTTAATATAAGAGAAATGATTAATAATAAAAGAGATTATATCAATAGATGCAGAAAAAGCCTTTTGATAAAACACAATACTCATTAAAACACTGGAAAGCATAGATATAAATGGAGTTTTTCTTAAAATGATACAAAGCATCTACATATAATTATCAGCAAGTTTTATTTGTAATGGGAATGAGTTAGACATCTTTCCAATGAGATTAGGAATGGAACAAAGATGCCCATCGTCACCAATATTATTTAATATAGTATTAAAAATACTAGAAATAATATTAAGAGAAGAAAAAGAAATGGAAGGAATCAGAATAGGCAGAGATAAAACTATCTCTTTTTTTTTTAAACCCTTGTACTTCGGTGTATTGTCTCATAGGTGGAAGAGTGGTAAGGGTGGGCAATGGGGGTCAAGTGACTTGCCCAGGGTCACACAACTGGGAAGTGGCTGAGGCCGGGTTTGAACCTAGGACCTCCTGTCTCTAGGCCTGACTCTCACTCCACTGAGCTACCCAGCTGCCCCCAAAACTATCTCTTTTTGCAAATAATATGATGATATGTGTGGGGAAAATCCTAGAGATTCAACTAAAAATTTGGTTGAAACTATGAATTTTAGTAAAATAGCAGGATATGAAATAAATTCACATGAATCATTAGCATTTATATATTACTAACAACGTTCTGCAAGAAGAGATGGAAAGAGATACTCCATTTAAAATAATCATGGATAGAATAAAATACCTGGGAGTATATCTACCAAAACAAACTCAGGTACTACATAAACATAACTATAAACGCTTTTTAAATAAAGCCAGATTAAAAAAACTGGAGAAATATTAATTGTCCATGGATGGGCAGAACCAATAGAATTAAAATGACGATCCTACCTCATCAATGTCATCCCAATCAAATTACCAAAAAGTTATCTTATTGGGCTAGAAAAAAAACAACAAAATTCATTTGGAAAAACAAAAGATCAAGAATAGCAAAAGAATTAATGGGAAAAAAATGTAAAGGAAGGAGGTCTAATATTACCAGATTTTAAACTGTATTCTAAAGCAATAATTATCAAAACAATCTGATATTGGCTAAGAAAAAGAAAGATAGATCACTGGAACAGAACAGGCAGACAAGAAACAGTAGTTAAAGATTATAGTAACCTTGTATTTCACAAGAATATAGATCTAGGCTATTGGGATAAGAAAACACTGATTGGTAAAAATTGCTGGGACAACTATAAAGTAGTTTAAAAGAAACTAGGTATAGAACAATATGTTATACCATTCACTAACACAAGATCTAGGTATAAAAGAAGATAGCATAAGCAAATTAGAATGGGGGAAAATATTACCTATTAGATTTATTGATAGGAGAGGAATTTATGAGTGACCCAGAGAAGGAGGGCATAGTGAGATGTAAAAATGGATAAACTGGAGCATATTACATTGAAAAGATTTTGTACAAATAAGACAAATGCTGCCAAGATTAGAAAGAAAGAAGAAAATTGGAGAAAATTTTTCATATGTAATCTTTTGGATAGAAGTATCATATCTAAAATATATAGAGAAATTTGTCAAATTTATGGGACTAATAGCCACCCCAATTAATAAATGGGTAAAAGATATGAACAAAAAGTTTTGGGATAAGTAAATAAAAGCTATATGAAAAAAATGTTTTAAATCAATACTGATCAGAGAAATGCAAACCAAAACAATTCTGAGATATCATCTCATACCCATCAGATTGGCTACAATAGAGCAAAATGATAAATGTTGGAGACAATGTGGAAAGGGGGTACACTAATACACTGTTGGTGGAACTGTGAACTTACCCAACCATTTTGGAGAACAATTTGGAATTATGCCTAGAGAGCTATGAAACTGTATATTTTTAGATCTAGTAAGTACCATTGCTGGGTTTATTTCTTAAAGAGATCAGGGAAAAAGGAAAAGAATTTATACATTCCAACACATTTATAATGGTTCTTTTTGGAGTGCCAAAGAAATGGAAATCAAGGGAATGTCCATCAGGAGGGAAATGGCTAAATTAAATGTGTTATGTGATTGTGAGGGAATACTATCATAAGAAACTATAAGCAGATTAATTTTTTTTCAACTTGGGAAGAACTATATGAAATAATGGAGAGTGAAATGAGTAGACTGAAGAGAACATTATATGCAGCAAAAGATTAAATATTTGAAAAATATCATTTGAATGTTTACCTTCAGAGAATGAACTGAGAAATGGAAACATGAAATACATAATCTTTGTATACATATTTATTTTCTGGATGATGCCTTTTATGGTGTGGAGAGAGGAGGGAAGAGCTAAATTAAGTAGATGGCTAATTAATTAATTTTAAAATAGCTCAGACAGATAATAGACCAAGATTTTAAACTTTTTGTGTATGCCATAGATTCCTTTGGGCAGTTTGATTAAGTATATAGACAAATCTCAGAATATTTTTAAAATTTATAAAGTAAAATAAATAGGATTACATTGGAAACTAATTATAGTGAAATAGTTATTAAAACGTTAAAAAATAAGTTCATAGAAAATAAAAAGTTCACAGACTCCAGGTTTTGGACTCTTGCAACAGACAAAAGCCAGAAAAATATATCCACACATTTAAGGTGAATTTAGGGTTTATTATATGAATATGAGAGAAGAACCTGAGATTTCTCTAGAGGCCAGACCTCTTAAGAAGATTCTCAGCTATTAGTGAGCAAGTAACATTAAAGTGAGGATTGCTGTTGTTGTTGTTTTTTTAAATTAAACTCTATTTTTTCAATTAACCAAGCTTGCCTTCTTTCTTCCCTCTCCTGACCCCAAAGGAAGAAAAATAAAGTCCTTATAACAAATATATACATACACACACACACGCATATATAATCAAACAAAACAAAACAAAAATCTTCTCCATCCTGAGTCCATCACCTCTTTGTCAGAAGATGGGCAGCATGCTCAGATCAGGATTCTTTCAACTGAAGCCAGAGTGATGAACCTAGAGCCCAAAAGTTCCAGGAAAAAACTTTTCTTTCCAGGATTCAGAGTCAGAAATTTCAAGAGAGATGATGACTGAAATGTCAATGAAGCTTTAACCAAAGTCCAAGAGTGAGACTTAGAACCTTTATTGATCTTGTTAGGGAATGAAGGTGAGGGGCAGAAGGCAGGAACCAGAAAGAGAACCCAACCTTAGATAGAAAAGAGGGTTAGAAGAAAGGCAAAATATGATTTAGGCTTCTCTAAGAGAGTTAATACAGCTTAGAAATCTGAATGAGCAGAGCTGAGTGGTAAACAATATTGTAGACCTATCACATTGTGGATTCCTACATTTTCTTAGTATGAGCTTTTTTACATCGATTTATTTGGCCATGTGGGCTGTACAACATTGTAGGTGAGAAGAATGGGGATAGAAATTCTGAGATATCTGAGGCAGAGACTATCAGGTGGCTGCCCCCTTGTGGAACTCTGGGTAGTGGACCAAAGTAGTTGTAGCATAGAAAATGGAGATGAAATGGTAACCCCAGAGACCCATTTTATTGAAACATTAGTCCACTTCCCCCATAGGTTTAGATACACTTAAAAGGCTTTAAAATAATAATATATTTGCATGTATAATTATATACAATATTTATATTTAATATTGAACAGACTATATTTTTATTATATATTTTATTTGTGTGTATATAGGTTTGTAAATTTTGCTTGTGTGTATATATATATATATATGTAATTCACACATACATGTTTCCATTGTAATTATTTTGTTTTCAAAAGTAGTAGGATTTGAGAGATTATAAGGGTCTAATCATTACTGGTATGTTGGTTTTACTCTATTTTTAAAACTACAGGAAAGCTATTAATAGAGCAGTTCAAGAGATAGCTATCTGAAACTTTTTCTCATTTAAAATGATGAAATGGTAGTAATTTCTAGATGTGCAAAAATCACACGTCAAGAAAAAACAATGTTGCATTTTTTTTCCCAAACTGGTTTAGCATAGGATTTATATCTTTTATTTATTTATTTATTTGCTTTAAAATGTTTTTCCATGGTTACACGATTCATTTTCTTTCCCTCTCCTCTTGGAATTTATAAGTTTTGTCATGAGCGATGAAGATAAGTAAGAGCTTATGTTTATATCATATGTTACGGTTACAAAGTGCTTAAAAGTTACACTCAATAAAACATTTCTTAAGTATCTCCTTTGTGTAAGATATTGGAATGAAAGATGAAAAAAAAACAAACCAGTTCCTGGTGTCATAAGAAAGGACCCCAGAAGAGAGGCTACCATAATGATAGGAAGTGAGAAGATGAAATTGTATTTATTGCTTTTATATCATTTATTATAAAATCAAGTCATCTCATATAAACTTTTATGTAATTAGGATGTTAGAAAGCTAGTCCCAGTGGTTGATTAACTGTGAGTAAGCAGTGATTGAAAAGGAGAAGAGTAGCTTAAGGTTCCTGTTATGAACCTTGGAATGTTAAGTTCACAGCTTGACTAAATCCTAATTCTGGATAAAGATAACAGAAATGATCATAGAGTCTGTTGAAAAGTATTAATTTATTAATAGTGTTTGCTTTTCTAGGAATTTATGTCAATAACAGGGTCCTCAGATTTTAAGACTCAGAAAGACTATTCTTTATCTTTATGTTTCTATAAGATCAATAAAATGCTTGGACTTTGTACTAAAATTTATCTACTATTAGCCAATGTACTTTGAGAATGTGAGTTTTAATGAATGATGTTCATCAACCTATCAAACCCTATTAAAAAAAACCGTGAACAGCCACAGGATGTCTTTCATCCCAGACTGGGTATAGTCAGTGATGCCACTGACTGTATCTGCCCACAAATAGTTCAAGCTCAGAACGATGGTCCAGTTTTTCTTTCTTTCTTACAGAAGCTAGAGTCTTCCCCTCCTATTTCCTCTTTCCCTCTTATTTCCTTTTGAGTAAAATGTATTTCTGTACTCAGTTCTCTCTGTGTGTGTGTGTGTGTGTGTGTGTGTGTGTGTGTGTGTGTGTGTCTTTCTTTTGTGTGTATTATAGGGGGTTCAAGGTTTTCCAACTATACACAATGTTAGGTATTTGATAGGTCAATCTTACTAAAGATTCTCTTAATGGACTTTTTTTTTTGTTCACACTAAATAGAATTTTTCACTTTAATATTTGTGAAGAGTGCTTAACAGAAAAAACTTAAAAGTATGTTCAACATGTGTTCTGAAGACTCAGTGAAATGATGAAAAACAATTCAAGGCTATTTTCTATAGAGTACTTTATTTCCAAATTGCTACTGGGTGTAGTCTCCAAAGAGAGAGCCATTTATGAAGAAGATGGATTGTAAAGAATATTATGATAGATGTGCCAACCCCACAAAGTTCTATCAACTAAATCATTTTCAGGATCAGATAATTTGGGCTACTTAAAGCATCTTGACTCACTTCCTTACTAGTACATCTGTGTACAGTAATACTTTATAAATCCCATTGATGGTTTTCATTTATATTAGTAATTAGACATTGTGTAGGAACATCCTCAAAGCATCATTGATTTATAAATTAATAGCTGAGCAACTTTGCTAAGTGAAGATTTCTCCCTAATGCCTTTGTTCTCTTGAAGACTAGGTATTTTTAAAATCATCCCCCACCCCGACAACATGGAGTTTCTTAGGTCTGGGTTAGTAACCCCCATTTCTATTTGAATTTGATACCACTATCTGAAAGTATTCTATCACATTTATATATCATAAGTTGTTCATCCATTCCCCAATTTATGGGTACCTCCTAAAATTCCCATATTTTTCCACAAAAAAAGAGCTTTAAATACTTTTGCATATCCTTAGTTTGAGTCTGTTTAACTTGGAACCAATCGCTCTCTTAATTTAACCTCCTTCTAATTCTTCCTCCTCCTTCTCATATTTCCCTGTTGGATGAAATGTATTTCTGTATTTAACTCTGTGTGTGCATCATCTTCCTTCTTTTGACTTGTTCAGAAGAGAATGAGTTTGAAGTATCAGCTGTTACCCCACACTTTTTATCTTGTTTATGTAGATAGCTAGTTCTGTACCCTCATTCTGTGAGATAATTTTCCATCCCACCCAATGCATTACTCTTCCTCTCTCTTTCCATTCCCAGGCTTGTCTAATCGGATTCCTTTCATGAACCAATAGAGTTCAGAAGGGATACATGTATCATTTCCCCCCAATTGAATGTAAGCAGTTTACTCTTGTTTATTCTTTCATCGTTTTTTTGTATTTCCTTTTTTGTTTCTCTTAACACCTGTGTTTAAACTTTAAAGTTTCTACTCTATTTTAGTCTTTTCATCAGGAATATTTGCAAGTTCTATACTTCATTAAAGATCCATTCTCCCCCCACCCCCAACCCCCATAGTATTTTACTCAGTCTTTCTGGATAAGGTATTCTTATCTGTATGCCATCATCCTTTGCCTTCTGGAATAGTATATCCCAAGTTCTCTGCTCCTTTTCAGTGGTGGCTGATAAATCATGTGTGATTCTGACTGTCTTAGTACTTGAATTCTTTCTGGATATTTGTAGTACTTTTTCTTTGACCTGGAAAATCTGGATTTTAGCTATAATATTCATCCAAGTTCGTGATGTAGATTTGGCTCTGAGCAACAGTGGATTGCTGATCGACTCAGTCCCTATCAACCAGGTGAGATTCTCTGTTGATTTCGAGTGACAGAATAGTGAGCTTCCTTTTTGATATCGTTTTCTGCCCTGATTATTCCTCTGCATGCAGGACTAGATGCTGGTACTAAAACCACACTCTACCTCTAGAGTCTGAGCCACACTGTGCCTGTTGGTTTCTGAACTCCTCTTCTTTTATCATACTGCTTAAGTCCTGCCATTGCTCCTGATTGAAGCACCATCCCTGGGTCCTCTTCTTAATGTCTTGGATCTGTGACTTGGCAGTGTGGAGTAAGTACTAAAGCTGCCAGTTGGCACCTATCACCGTCAGAGCCCTTTAGTATGGTCTGTTGGTGTCCCAGAATGGGTCTGAGACCTCTTGTTTTGGTGCACAGCCTCTCCTGGGGCACCAGAGCATTCCATGTATGGTATGTGCTGGCCTGAACCCATCTGAAGATCTGCTGTCTGTGGCCTTTGTATATCTGGCCTCGAAAAAGACTTCATCTGACTTTTTCTGGATTTCCACATTAGGATTTGGATTAGTATATTTTCTGGATCTATTTGGAGGAATATTAATAGTGAAGGGGAACTTGGTTGTATGACTTCCTGTTATTCTGCCATCTTCATTCTTAACTCCTTCTTAATGCCTTCTAAAGCAAAAAAAAAAACCCTAATGACAGTATATATGGGCAAATAATGGAAAACTCGGTAGAGAATTTGTTCCAAAGGAGTTTCATGTCTATCTTTGGGCTGTACCCTCCAAGTGCCCAGCACAAAGGAGAGCTTACAACAAAGGCAACTGTCAGTCATCATAGATCAGAACCTAAGCACACCAAAGGTACTGGTGATAGGCTGATGTAGGCAGGTAAGAAAGTAGAACATTATTATGTCTAGGCATAAAGAGATTGGCAGTACCTGAACCAAGACATATGCAAGCTATCTTCATTGTAGGCGCATTTCCTGCCATGTTGGAATGAGAGACCAGGATAAGTATGGAGCATAAGTCCATCAATCCAGTCCAACGTCCAGTCCATTCATCACTACTTTCTTCCTCCACTGCTTAAAGTCTTAAAAACTATATGAGAGGGGGCAGCTGGGTAGCTCAGTGGAGTGAGAGTCAGGCCTAGAGACAGGAGGTCCTAGGTTCAAACCCGGCCTCAGCCACTTCCCAGCTGTGTGACCCTGGGCAAGTCACTTGACCCCCATTGCCCACCCTTACCAATCTTCCACCTATGAGACAATACACCGAAGTACAAGGGTTAAAAAAAAAGCAAACTATATGAGATTCAGGGGAAGCTAGGTGGCTCAGTGGATAGAGAACCAGGTGTGGCGATTGGAGGTACTGGGTTCAAATCTGGACTCTGATACTTCCTAGCTGTGTGACCCTGGGCAAACCCCTTAACCCTGACTAGCCCTTATTGCTCTTCTGCTTTAGAACCAATATGTAGTATTGATTCTAAGACAGAAGGTAAGAGTTTTTTTTAAAAAGTTATATGAAATCCTAGGCTTCTGGGAATCAACTGACAAGGCCTGCACTGACTCCATGCTCAGTGATCCTGAGCCTACAGAGAATTAAGGCCCCTATCAACAAGTTATTCATCATGCTATGGCAGGCAAATTCCTAATTCCTATTCCCCTTTTATAATAACAATAATGGAGATGAAGATAACAAAAGAAGACTTATATAGTGTTTTGTTTTTTAAATTTACACACATTTCATTAGGTGCTTTAATTATCCCTATTTTTCATAAAAGAAAACTAAACAGACTGTGGTTAAGTGACTTGCTTAGGGTCATACAACTAATAAGTGGTTAAGACAAGATTTAAACTCAGATCTTCCTGGCTCTAGGTCCAGTGCTCTAAGTTAATGTATCCACTGAGATGAAAATCCCCTCTCCATATACATCTCCCTTCATCTCTGCCTTTCTCTTCTATAAGCCATATCTTTTCCTACCCTTCCATGCTATTCCGCCTTCCGAAATCTCTGTTCTATTTCTAACAAACTCACTTTTATTGTGTCTCTTCAGTTGATACTTTTCTCATCTTGAAATAATAGAAACCTGGCTCTTCCCAGAAGATTCTGAGTCCTGAGCCCCCTTTTCCAGCACTAGATATTTCTACTCTCAAGCCTCCATGTTTCTTTCATGTATTCCTTGCTCCTTCCTTTCCTTTCCTGACTATTCCTTTGCCATTGGCATTCAGCAGTCCTTCATCCTTTGATATTCATTCTATCTATTTTTATCATCTGGTTGAACTCTTTGCTGAAGTTACCTGACAACCTTCAGGCCATTTTTCCTGTTTCATTGAATTTGTAAACTTCCTCTCTCCTCAATCTCTCCTTTCACAAATACTTCAAATACTTCACTAGTGTTTTCTCAAATACCTTGGATTCCCAGCTCACCAGCCTCTTCTGTTCCTATAATCTCTTTCTTCACTCTACCTCAGCCATACACAGAGATGTTTATATTTATATTTTTAATTTTTTAATTTTTTATTGTCATGCAAAACATATTGTTGTAAGAGCACACTCATATATAACCAAACCTCCCAAATAAGACCAAAGATACTCTGATGTGAAGGACGTCTTCAAATTGTTCTTTCTCTGGAGGTGAATAGTATTCCCCATCATAAGTCTTTCAGGATTGTTCCATTGCTGAGTAGCCAAGTTTTTACAGATGATCATCATACACTGTTATTGTTATTATATATAATATTCTCCCAGTTCTGCTTATTTCACTCTACATCAGTTCCTGCAGATCTTTCCAGCTTTTTATGAAATTATCTTATATATTATTATTTCTTATAGCACAATAGAATTCTGTTACCAACATGTACCACAATTTGTTCAGTCATTCCGCAATTGATGGATATCCACAATTTCTAATTACTTACCACCACAAAAAAGAGCAGCTATAAATATTTTTGTACAAGTAGCCCTTTCCCCTTTTTTATTATCTCTTTGGGGTACAGACCCAGTAGTGGCATTACCAGATCAAAGGGGTTTTATAGCCCTTTGGGCATAGTTCCAAATTGCCTTCCAGAATGGTTGGATCAGTTTACAGATGTTTATATTTTTAATCTATTGCCTATACTTCTTCTATGTCTGTAGTATAGAACTCTGAAATTTCTCCCTGCTACCCCATGGTCCTATAGAGTACCTTAGCTTCTTTTTCCATGCCTCCTAATGGAAGAGCTACCTTTGAATCTCTTTCCCCCGTTTCTTCTATCAACAATAACAATAGTAATAGCTTTCATTTATATGGCCCCTACTATGTGCTAAACACTGTGCTAAGTGATTTGTAAGTATTAACTCACCTGATCCTTAAAGTAAGCCTGGGAGAGAGATATTATCTCCCCCCCCCCCCATTTTACAGGTGAAGAAACGGAGGCAAATGGAGGTTGAGTGACCTGTCCAGGTCACATCTACTATCTGAAAATGGTTTTGAACTTAGGTCTTCTTGACTTCAGGCTCAGTACTCTATCCATTGTACAATCTAGCTATCAGTTTAGCTCATCATCTTGTGCTAAATCCAACCCTGAGTTGCACCCAACATCTACCATCTTTAATCTTGCTCATTTGTTCCTGAATCCTATTGGAGAAAGTCTTAAACTGTCCACTGGGTTTACCATAAATTTTCATTATCTAATCTCAACTAGGTTCTCACTACCATATGGTAATCCTCTTAGCTTTCCATGATTGACTCTATCACACCCTTCACAGTGGTTATTCTAAACAGCCTCTCTATTTAAACCTCCCCCACACCACCTCCTCCTTTCTCTTTATTCTACTTAAGAGAAGACCTCATCTCTTACTTTCTTGAGAAAATAGATGCCATTCATAATGAGTTCTTTTTTTCTTATTGCACACCTCAAAATCCATCATCATCATCCCCATTCTCTCTCTTAGTTTCAGTCTCTAATGAAGCCTTTAGTTTGACAAGGCCAGTCCCTCTACTTGTCATTATTCCCTGCCCTGTTGTTTTCTTAGGGAGTATTCTCTTTTAATCTCTCTCTCTCTCTCTCTCTCTCTCTCTCTCTCTCTCTCTCTCTCTCTCTCTCTCTCTCTCTCTCTCTCACCTTCAGTCTCTTTTTATCCACTGACTTCAATACTATCATCTCCAAACATATTCAGTTCTCCTGATACTCAAAAAAACTGTCATTACTCCAAAATATAATCCTATATTTCTTCATTCCTTCATAACCAAACTGTTAGAAATGGCCTTCTATATCTATACCTTTCATTCTATTCTCAATCAACACTTTGAAATAATGTCTTCTAGCCCTTTCTAACTGCAACTGCTCTCTCTGTCAACTATTTCTTAAATGCTACTCCAAAACCCTTTTCTCAGTCTTCATATAAGGATGAGAGCTTGTCAAGGAGAAAGGTCATTTCTTCATATTCAATAGTTGATTCATATTGTACTTACAGTGAACTAAAAAATTCACGTGGTCTTCTTTTTTTAGAGGAACTATGGTCTAGCAATACCTCCACCATCTAGCACTGAAGAAACTAATATTTTGAACCAAAGTGTAAAACTGGATTTATCCCTATGAGATTTCATCTCATTAGTTTAGCCCAATGTTCTAGGCTATGAAAGTTTTTTTTTTAGTCCTTCATCTACTATGTGAATTAATTTTCCTGTCTGTAAAATTATAAGCAAGCCATGTATTCATTT
>NC_058132.1:242299758-242308025 GCF_016433145.1 Gracilinanus agilis
CCCCCCCCCCCCCCATTTTACAGGTGAAGAAACGGAGGCAAATGGAGGTTGAGTGACCTGTCCAGGTCACATCTACTATCTGAAAATGGTTTTGAACTTAGGTCTTCTTGACTTCAGGCTCAGTACTCTATCCATTGTACAATCTAGCTATCAGTTTAGCTCATCATCTTGTGCTAAATCCAACCCTGAGTTGCACCCAACATCTACCATCTTTAATCTTGCTCATTTGTTCCTGAATCCTATTGGAGAAAGTCTTAAACTGTCCACTGGGTTTACCATAAATTTTCATTATCTAATCTCAACTAGGTTCTCACTACCATATGGTAATCCTCTTAGCTTTCCATGATTGACTCTATCACACCCTTCACAGTGGTTATTCTAAACAGCCTCTCTATTTAAACCTCCCCCACACCACCTCCTCCTTTCTCTTTATTCTACTTAAGAGAAGACCTCATCTCTTACTTTCTTGAGAAAATAGATGCCATTCATAATGAGTTCTTTTTTTCTTATTGCACACCTCAAAATCCATCATCATCATCCCCATTCTCTCTCTTAGTTTCAGTCTCTAATGAAGCCTTTAGTTTGACAAGGCCAGTCCCTCTACTTGTCATTATTCCCTGCCCTGTTGTTTTCTTAGGGAGTATTCTCTTTTAATCTCTCTCTCTCTCTCTCTCTCTCTCTCTCTCTCTCTCTCTCTCTCTCTCTCTCTCTCTCTCTCTCTCTCACCTTCAGTCTCTTTTTATCCACTGACTTCAATACTATCATCTCCAAACATATTCAGTTCTCCTGATACTCAAAAAAACTGTCATTACTCCAAAATATAATCCTATATTTCTTCATTCCTTCATAACCAAACTGTTAGAAATGGCCTTCTATATCTATACCTTTCATTCTATTCTCAATCAACACTTTGAAATAATGTCTTCTAGCCCTTTCTAACTGCAACTGCTCTCTCTGTCAACTATTTCTTAAATGCTACTCCAAAACCCTTTTCTCAGTCTTCATATAAGGATGAGAGCTTGTCAAGGAGAAAGGTCATTTCTTCATATTCAATAGTTGATTCATATTGTACTTACAGTGAACTAAAAAATTCACGTGGTCTTCTTTTTTTAGAGGAACTATGGTCTAGCAATACCTCCACCATCTAGCACTGAAGAAACTAATATTTTGAACCAAAGTGTAAAACTGGATTTATCCCTATGAGATTTCATCTCATTAGTTTAGCCCAATGTTCTAGGCTATGAAAGTTTTTTTTTTAGTCCTTCATCTACTATGTGAATTAATTTTCCTGTCTGTAAAATTATAAGCAAGCCATGTATTCATTTATTCAGATCATTGATAAAAATGTTAACTAGTACAAGGGCATGCCCTGGGGCACTCCATATGAGATTTCCTTCCAAATTGACATTAAGCCATTAATAACAATTCTTTGGATCCGGCCAGTTAATCAATTTTAAATCTTCCAATCAGTACATCATCTCATCCACATCTCTCCATCATGCCCAAAAGAAAAATAAGAGAAATTTTGTCAGATGCTTTGCTAAAGTTTAGTTAAGCTATATCTATTGCATTTCCTTAACTAGCCCCACAGAAAAGGAAATGAACTTAGTTCAGCATTACCTCTTCTTGATGAAGTTACACTGGCTCTTTATGCTTGTTGCTTCTTTTTCTAGATGGTCACCTGCCTCCTTCTGATCACTGAAAATAGCTCAGCAGATAGATCTGTCAGTTGTTTTAGTACTCTGAGGTATTAGTTTTCTCAGCCTGGTGACTTGAACTCAGAGACAGCCAGGCATTTTCTTACTATTTCCCTACATATCTTGAATAACATCTCCCTATTGACCATTTTGCTTCTGTCCTTCCCATACAAAAAATCATTTTATTGTTAAAGAAATTCAAGCAAAATAAAACGTTGAGCAGCTCTGCCTTCTGTAATTGATTATCTTCATCCATTCCACTACAAACAGTCATACTATTCATTTTTTAGTATCTTTTTCCAAATGGGGCTAACTCCCAGTACGAGCTTTTATTTGTCTTCATTTTTACCAAGTGTTGCATTTTTGATACTTATAAGATGATGCATACTCTTGTATTTATCTGGTTATCGGCCACTAGTTCCACTTTCTGTACGTGTCTTTTAAATATCTAATTTGGCCATCAAAATCCCTGTACATCCTCATTAGTCTCTTTAGAGATTCCTCTTTTTTTCTTCTACATCTGAACTATTTCTCTCTGTGTCTCAAAACTTCATTCTTGGGAGCTTCCCGATGACTTCCTCCATAGTACTTTAGGCAATATGATTTTTTTCTGAACAACTTTAAAATCTGCTTTCCCAAAATCTAGGGTATATTCCAAACTATGCCTTTCCTCTCCTCTATCATAAATTCTGGGTTAAGGAGGTCATTTCTCCTCAAAGTTCCCAGGATTTATACCTCAACAATCAATTTCTCCCTATTGCTAAGAACTGGATTCAGAAGATTCCTTCCCCAGTTCATCTACTTTTTGAACAATCAAATTATTACTAAGGTAAATCAAGAAAATATTATTATTGGGATAGCCAGGTAGCACAGTAGATAGAGGGCCAGCCTGGAGTCAGGAGGACCTGGGTTCAAAGCTGCCTTCAAATACTTCCTAGACTGTGTGACCTTGGGCAAGTCACCTCATTACTGAGCCTTTACCACTCTTGTGTCTTAGAACTAATACACTGTATTGATTTTAAGATGGAAGGTTAGGATTTAAAAAGGAAAGAAAAAGAAAGTATTATTGTTTCTGTTTGGGCAGAGATGTAGCCTCAGCATATGCCTTTGTTATCAAGTCTCCTCCTACCACTATAGCATGCCAGATTGTATTCTAAATCTGAAACTTATCTATTTCTTAATTCTGCCAAGGTGGCTTGTAGTATCTTTCAGTTCCAGTTTGTTGTATATCTTTTGCTTTGCCTCCATTAATCTTCATCCGAGTGCCTTTTGCCATGCTTTCCACCTCTACTTTCTGAATTTCCTCATGAATATAACTTAGTACATAACATTTTTTTTTTTATCCTGGGACTCCATTCTAGGAGCATAGGGCCACAACCAGTAGGCAATGGGTCGCTCAGGGTCACCCAGCTGGGAAGTGTCTGAGGCCGGGTTTGAACCTAGGACCTTTAGTCTCTAAGCCTGGCTCTCAATCCACTGAGCTAGCCCAGCTGCCCCTACTTTAGGTTGCAGTTTCTTTAGCAGATGTAGTTTTTACAGGGTGGGGTTGCTAGCCCCACGCCCAACCCTCCTCCTTTTTCATCCTGGCTAGGGATCGTCCTTAGCCCAGGAGTGGTAAGGGTGGGCGATAGGGGTCAAGTGACTTGCTCAAGGTCACACAGCTGGAAGTGTCCGAGGCCGGACTTGAACCTAGGACCTCCAGTCTCTAGGCCTGGCTCTCAATCCACTGAGCCACCCAGCTGCCCCTAGTATATAACATTACAACAATGTGTAGTCTGGAATAGGATTCTGGAAGGGTATATTTTATAACAAGATAGGAAAAAGGGGTGTCATATTGCACAGTATATAACATTACAACAATGCAATATGACACCCCTTTTTCCTATCTTGTTATAAAATATACCCTTCCAGAATCCTATTCCAGACTACACATATCAGTGGTAGCTATGAAGGACAGACTTCCAGCTTGAATTAGGATCCCTAGTTCACTTAGTTTGCCACCCTTATTTTATGCATTTATATCTGAGTTTTATTGCTGGCTCCTTTTGTGAATTTTATTTCTTTTGAATTTCTGGATAGAGGCAGCTATTCTTCCTACTCTCATGCTACTTTCTATGCTTAGTTTTGTGAATATACGTAGGACATTTTCTGTCTCTTGTTTCTTTTAGCTCAAAGTGTATTTGACTAGATTTGCAAGATACCTGGGAATACATGCACTCCAGTGTCCATTATTTCTGTATGTTGTTATGGTCTCCAAATCCATATCCCATTCGAAGGCACTCTCTTCTTAACATCACCCCCAAACTGCCTTTCTCTTCCAAAGCCCTTGCTTTTGCAGTGGTGGAAACACCAGCTGTATCCTAAAGGTCTTCAGTTACCTTCCCAAGGCTTTTTAACTTTCTAGTTTGCTTGTCAGTATCCTTTGTGTCCATAAGAATGATAGAAAACGTGTTAATTATCTGGGATAATACAGGTCTCAAACCTTAAGTATTTGCACAAGATTCTCATTATTGGTGGAGAGAATGAGGATTCTATTCTACTTTATCCCCATCTTCCTTCTTAGAAAGAATGGAAAGCTGGCTTTCCCCTACCTGTCTGCCTTTCCAAGTCCGTCTCATCTCTCTCTGAGTCTCTCCCTAAAGATGTCTCTCTCAAAGCAGGAAAGAATCTCTCTTTCCCAGTGTTCTCAAGCACCTTACCCAAAGTGATGTTCATCCTTTCCACCAATGAGGAAAGTCTTATTCAAACACTTCAGGCTTGAGACTTGGGTTATACTAGTTTGATACTCCCATGAAGTTTTCTGTCCCATCTTGGATCCACACCAGCAGATCACCAGCAGATGTCTCTATTATTATTATCAAGGAAACAAATAATTGTTCTTCATCAGAGAAATCACCAACCACCTTCTTTTTTACCTCTGCCACTTACTGGTTAAATCATTAACTGAGAATACCAATGGGTTTACAATGCAATTCCTTAGAAAAGAGGCAGCTTCTTGTTCAGAATATTGTATTCATTCCTCTTTGACAAAAGAGGTAAGTGTGATATAATGGATGGAGAGCTGGCTTTGGTGTCAGGAAGACCTGAGTTCAAGTACTGCCTCTGATACATACTGGCTCTGTGACCCTGGGCAAGTCACTTAATATCTCAGTTAACTCTAAAAGACCATGAGTTGCTGAACTAAATGGATAGATTTTCTTCCCCTGAGAGTTCCCTGTCACAATGAAATTGTAGATCCTATCCTCATATTTTTTACTTAGCTTCTAGTGTTCCATGGTCCTTCTTTCCATTAACCTCTGTCACACATCAGGATTCTTTTCTTTTTATATCATTTTTCTTCACTAACATTTCTTCATTAACATTCATTTTCTTCCCCAATCTTCTTCCCCTCTCCCACATATTTTTTACATTTTTTTTTAAACCTTTACCATCTGTCTTAATATCAATTCTAAGACAGAAGAGAAGCAAGGGTTAGGCAATTGGGGTTAAGTGACTTGCCCAAGGCCATATAGTTAGGAAATGTATGAGGTCAAATTTGAACCCAGGTTCCCCTGATGCCAATCCTGGTGTTCTATCTACTACAGTACCTAGCTGTTCCCTCTCTTTATATATTTTTTCTTTTCTTTTTTTCCTTTCTTTTCTCTTTCCCCACTCCACCACCACCCTACATATTTCTTTAAAGGAACACTTCATATTCCTTGATATCCTGGATAGCACAGAAGTGTTCTTCAAGCCCCTTTACTTTCCCTTTTAGAAGAGATGATCACCTTGCACTTTAAGCTTTGAAAAATCATTGGTCTTTGGCAGAACTATAACCTTCTTGCACATTTTGTACAAATCACTACAAAAGCTAGTCTCTTGGTCTTTCACTCTTGTCAAAAGTAAGTTCTTTTTTAAAAAATGAATATTAATAAATGTATAAAAATGTAAGTTCTTTTTTAGGGTCATTCTTACAAATAATATTATCAACTAGTCCTCAAATTTCAAATAATATATAGCAATTAACCTGGGAAGTAATGTCAAAACATGTATTTCCATGAAGAAATTCAAAAGGAAAAAAAGAAATATCTATTAAGTTATCTGTTATTATGTTTAGCATAAAGAGAAAAGATTTGGGACAGGTTTCTGGAATAACAGTGCCTAGACTAGTAGGAAGAGGAGCTGAAAAAGATCATTTGGGATTCTTGGAGGGATAAATGCCCCTGGCTTGTATAGAAAACAAAGGCATTTATTCCAGTTGTAATTCAGACAAGTGGGCAGCTGTAAAGCTCCAAACTGCATAGAAATAAATGGCACAGAAATGATACTCTGAGATCTAATGACCAGTGGAAATCTAGGTTTGGAGGCGGTGAGGGTGATATTTAAAAAGGTCACAATGGAATGATTCATGGTTGCACAACATCATTTGCATAGGAAAGCTGAGAAGTGGTGGCTAAGAGGTTTCATATCCTATTTTCCTTCATCTTGTACATGGTGGCAAAGGACCTGAGAGAGTGGATGAATTTATCTGGGGGAAACACATAATGGAGGGGTACATTTGGATAAAGATCAAATAAATTACATGAACATCAAAGTACTGTAATTATTCAGCAGGAAAAAAGATAATGGAAAAGAAGAAAGATATTACTATCAAGATAGATTTGTTAAATGTGAAATAATAATTAAAACTAGGAAAAATTACAGAAATGCTGAAAATATCCTAGAGCTTTTTATGCTCCTAAAATTGGACATATTTTGTTTAATTCTATTACTTGCTAATTTTTCTAATACATATTATCTACATACATAAGTAGACAAAATGATACGTATGTATTAAAATTAAAATTAGAAGGGGCAGCTAGGTGGCTCAGTGGATTAAGAGCCAGGCCTGCAGATGGGAGATTCTGGGTTCAAATTTGGCCTTGGACACTCATTTCCTAGCTGTGTGTCCCCAGGCAAGTCACTTAACCCCCATTACCTAGCCCTTACCACTCTTCTGCCTTGGAATAAAGAGTTGATTCTAAAATGGAATGCAAGAGTTTAAAAAAAAAAAAACTAAAACTAAAACTAGGATTCATAAGTCATTTGTATTTTTATACATTTTTCTTATTTAGTGTTGTAGAAAGGGAATGATATAGTGGATTGAGTGCTTGTTTTCAGAATTAGGAAAACTTGAGCAAGCATACTAGTATAGTGGTGTTTCCATTCTTCGGTAAGAGGAAGTGAGTTTACAATCTAACTCTGACACTTTCTGTGTGATACCAGACAAAATCTTTTAGCCTCTCTGGGCTTTTATCCTTTATTTATAAAATGAGGATGGGGGAGGTGATGATTTTTAAGGTCTTTCCCAGCTCTCTATCTATTATCCTATGATAAGTGGATTGCCATTGATCTTATTATATGTATTATTGGGGAAGCTAGATGGCACAACAGATAGAGCAGCATGTCTGGAGGCTTATTTCCTGAGCTCAAATCTGGCATCAGATACTGGACAAGGCACTAAATTTACTCTGCCTCAATTTTCCTCATCTGCAAAATGAGCTCAAGAAAGAAATGGCACACCACTAGTATCTTTGCCAAGAAAACTCCAAATGGGGTCATGAAGAGTTGGATAAGGACTGAAATGACTGAATAACAACAACAACAAAAAAAGATGGCACAGTGGATAGAGTGCCAGCCTGGAGTTAGGAAGACCTGAGTTTTTTTTTTTAAAACATTTATTGATATTCGTTTTTAACATGGTTACATGATTCATGCTCCTACTTTCCCCTTCACCCCCCGCACTCCCTCCACCCATGGCCAATGCACATTTCCACTGGTTTTATCATGTGTCATTGATCAAAACCTATTTCCAAATTGTTGATAGTTGCATTGGTGTGGTAGTTTCGAGTCTACATCCCCAATCATGTCTACCCCAACCCATGTGTTCAAGCAGTTGTTTTTCTTATATGTTTTCTCTCCTGCAGTCCTTCCTCTGAATGTGGGTAGCGTTCTTTACCATAAATCCCTCAGAGCTGTCCTGTGTCATTGCATTGCTGCTAGTATAGAAGTCCATTACATTCGATTTTACCATAGTATATCAGTCTCTGTGTACAATGTTCTTCTGGCTCTGCTCCTTTCACTCTGCATCAATTCCTGGAGGTCTTTCCAGTTCATCTGGAATTCCTCTAGTTTATTATTCCTTTGAGCACAATAGTATTCCATCACCCGCATATACCACAATTTGTTCAGCCATTCCCCAATTGAAGGGCATACCCTCCTTTTCCGGTTCTTTGCCACCACAAAAAACACAGCTATAAATATTTTCATACGTCTGTTTATTTATGATCTCTTTGGGGTACAAACCCAAAATGGTATGGCTGGATCAAAGGGCAGGCATTCTTTTATAGCCCTTTGAGCATAGCTCCAAATTGCCAGCCAGAATGGTTGGATCATTTCACAACTCCACCAGCAATGCATTAATGTCCCAATTTTGCCACATCCCCTCCAGCATATATTACTCTCCCCTTCTTTCATTTTAGCCAATCTGCTAGGTGTGAGGTGATACCTCAGAGTTGTTTTGATTTGCATTTCTCTAATTATTAGAGATTT
>NC_058132.1:242310982-242369341 GCF_016433145.1 Gracilinanus agilis
ATAGAGTTCACTACAGAGAATTATACATAGCATTTCTCCACAGAGGGATACAGATAATTAGATCTTATTGAAACCCTTAAAGAGTCATATTTAAAAAATTATGAGTTTTCTTTCTTTCCCCTCTGTTTCTTATTTACCTTTTCATGTTTCTCTTGATTTTTGTGGTTGGATATCAAACTTTCCATTTAGTCCTGGTCTTTTTCTGTGCAAATACTTGGAAATCTTCAATTTTGTTGAATGCCCATACTTTCCCCTGGAAGTATATAGTCAGTTTTGATGGGTAGTTGATCCGTGGTTGAAGGCCCAGCTCTCTTGCCTTTCTGAATATCATATTCCAAGCCTTGCAGTCTTTTAGCGTGGAGGTTGCCAGATCCTGTGTGATCCTGATTGCTGCCCCTTGATATTTGAATTGTGTCTTTTTGGCTTCTTGTAAGATTTTTTCTTTTACTTGGAAGCTCTTGAATTTGGCTATTATATTCCTGGGTGTTGTCTTTTCTGGGTCTGGTGTAGAGGGTGATCTATGGATCCTTTCAATGTCTATATTGCCCTCTTGTTGTAGAACTTCAGGGCAATTTTGCTGAATAATTTACTTTAGCATGGAGTCCAAGTTTCTATTAATTTCTGCTTTTTCCGGAAGACCAATGATTCTCAAATTGTCTCTTCTAGACTGGTTTTCTTGGTCTGTCACTTTCTCATTGAGATATTTCATGTTTCCTTCTATTTTATCAGTCTTTTGACTTTGTTTTATTTGTTCTTGTTGTCTTGAGAGATCATTGACTTCCAATCGCTCAATTCTAGCCTTTAGGAACTGGTTTTCGGCTGTAATCTTTTGGTTTTCCTTTTCAATCTGGTCATTTCTGGTGTTCAGTTTGCTTATCAGTTCATTTGATTTCTGAGCCTCACTTTCCAATTGCAAAATTCTGCCTTTTAAACTGTTATTTTCTTGCCAGATCTCTTCCATCTTTCTCATCATCTCATATTTGAACTCTTCAATAGCTTGTGACCAGTTTTCATTATTTTGGGAAGGTTTGGATATGATTTCTTGTTTGTTCTCCTCTGTTGTCTGGGTTTTCTCTGTGTAAAAGTTGTTGAGTGTTCCAGAGTTCTTCTTGATAATCTTTCTCTTTGGGGGTTCTCAATTTTCGCTTGCCATTGTTAGACCTGCGTAGCCTTCTGCTCCTTGTCCTCACACTCAGGGTCTGTCTGTGCTCTCTAGGCTCCCGAGTTCTCAGGTCTCTTTGTTCTCTGGGTTCGAGCCTCCTGGTCGTCCCTGGTCTGCCCTTCTACCCAAGGCTCCGTCAGCAGTCTCAGGGCGCTGCTTCCACAGCTGTGCTCCCGTCTGCTCAGGGTTCCCACTAGAGGTTCAATTCTGCACTTGAGATCCTTGTCCGTGCCTAGGGCAATGCCTTCAACCGCGCAGGCGCTCCGAGTCTGTACTCAAAGTCCGTGTGCATTCTTTAGCCTCTTGGGGTCCTAAGTCTTGCTGCTCTCAAGAACAAGCCCTGGAGCTGCCAATGCCTTAAGGGGTGCCCCCAACCTGCTTTAACTCTTGTGTGTTGGCCTCTGGTCTGTACGTGGTGTGGGGGGTGGGGTAAGGGCTTTCTCCATTCACGTTTTAGTGAGAGTTCTTTCACCCCTTTATAGCGTGGAAATGCCCTGATTCCATGTACCTTCAATGATGCTCCCTGTTGTGGGATCCCTTCGTTCATTTGGATTTTTTTTTTTTTTTGCCCCCTTGAGAAGTCTTATATGCTTTGTTTAGGAGAGGTCAGGCAGCTGTTCCTTACTCTGCTGCCATCTTAACGGGATGTCTGGAAATAAAGGACCTGAGTTTTTAATCTAGTCTTAGACACAGCTCTGAGTCTCTGGGCAAGCCATTATGTACAACTATAGATTGTATAGTTGTTTATATGTGGCTTCCCCTCATAGAATGTGAGCCTCTTGAAGTCAGGGCTTGTGCTTTTGCCTTTTTCAGTACACTCGGCACTTAACCTGGCACTTGGTATGTATTAAGCACTTAACAAACCTTTGTGGTTTTCTAGTTATAATGTTCTATGACTGCAATTTTGCATTGGTCCCCTTCTTTGGATTTTATTTCAAATTCTGCTTCGGTATTACTTTATTATAGATACTGTTGTGAGGAAGATCAGTTACATATAGTTTATATGGACCTAGCAGGAAGGGCTGGAGCATTCCAAGATGGAATGAAGGAGCAGGAAGTAGGGGCTTGTGCTCTGAGAGAGACTCCATTAGTGGGTTGGCACAAACTGTTGCTAGCTCTGGGAGGTCTCAGAGTTAAGGACACCCTGCATCCTGATTCCCTGGGATCCTGAGTGGTGGTGGCTTTCAGCAAGTGGTCAAGACCTGCAGAGCTGCACCAAGTGGAGGAGGGGTTTGGGATCTGGTGGACAGCATCTCAAGCACACTCTCTCTACTTGGGTACCTTGGACCACCTTGGCTTTTGGCATCCTGTGATCATCTTTGGAGTACTGTGAGAACTCTCAAAGCCACCCTCAGGCCCTTTAACTATGCTGGTCAAACCTGGCTGGAACCAGGTTTGAAGCAGCCTTCCTAGTGACTCCAGAACTGCTCCTTTGAGCCCTGCCTGGCCTAAGTCAATTAGAGTTAGAGTAGACAAGTCCTCCCCTTGCCCTGTGGTTTTGCCCTTTAGGTTTTTAAGTGCAGAATCCCTTATCCCACCTTTATTAGTAAATCATAATTAAAACTGTTAAAACCCTTTACCTTGCCTGCTGGTTCCAAAAACCCTGGCCTAGGGTGAGCAGAGTGACAGTTGGGCTAACTGCCATTCTTGATTCTTGGTCTCCCTATCCTGGCTGGTTCTGTTTCTCCTTCAACCCAGTGTGTATACCCACAAACCATTAGGATACATTTACATCCCTGGTGCCCCACTCTTTTTACAGGGAAAGCTGCTTCAAACCTGGTTCCAGCCAGGTTTGACCAGCATAGTTAAAGGGCCTGAGGGTGGCTTTGAGAGTTCTCACAGTACTCCAAAGATGATCACAGAATGCATTTTAGAAGGGTGCTGAAACAGGCTACCACTGTGTTTTAGAAGAAACTGCTTTTGAGAATCTAGAGATCAGAAAAACTAGGATAATATGACTTGTCTTATTTCTGTCCTTATCCATGTATTTTCTTTCTGCTTTCAACATCTCCCTCCACCTTAAAGAAGTTAATGGAGTTGGACATCTTGAAATTAAGATGGACTAACTTATTTTAAAAGTTTTATTATGGACTAGAAATAATAATAACAGCTAATATACACCTCACTTTAAGGTTAAAAAAGTGCTTAAAAAATTTAATAATAATTTGGTCCTCAAATCAGCCATGGGAGATAGGTGTTGTTATTACCCACATCTTAAACCAAATTGAAGTAGAAAGATTAAAGTGACTTGCTCAAAAGAATTGCAAGCTAAAGGGATGTCTTTCAATTGGGGAATAGTTGAACAAAATGTGGTATATGATGGTGATGGAATACTATTGTGCTATAAGGAATAATGAACAGGATGATTTCAGAGAGAGCCGGAAAGACCTACATGAACTGATGCAGAGTGAAAAAAGCAGAATCAGGAGAACATTATACACAGTAATTAAAATACTGTGGGACGATCAAAAGTGGTAGATTTTGCTACTAACAGTAAAACAATGATCCAGGATAATTCTGAAGGACTTATGAGAAAGAATGTTATCCACCTCCAGAGAAAGAACTGTTGGAGTAGAAATGCAAATGAAAACATGATTTATCATTTGTTTATTTGGGTATATGATTTGGGGTTTTGCTTTTATAAGATTATTCACTTACAAAAATGAATAATATGGATATGTTTTGCTTGATAATATATATATAACCCAGATTGAATTGCTTGTCAACTCCAGGAGGGGGGAGGGAAGAAAGGAGGAAGACAACATGAATCAAAGAACTTTGGAAAACTGATGTGGAAATTTGTTATTAAAATAAAATATAGATAAGACATAAAAATAAAATAAAAAATAAAGGGCCTTGCCCGGAATCATAGAGAGCTATTAAATAACAAAGGGCAACTAGGTAGTGCAGTGGATAGTACACCAGACCTGGACTCAGGAAGATCTGAATTTAAATATGCTCTGAGACACTCATTAGCTTTGTGGTTTTGCACAAATCACTTAACTTTTGTTTGCCTCAGTTTCTCTCATCTGTAAAATGGGGCTAATAATAGCACTTACCTCCCAGGTTGTAGTGAGGTTTGATCAAAATAATATTTGTAAAGTATACAGTGCCTGGCACATAGTAAATGCTAAATGAATCTCAGAAATTATGATATAATAATAATAATGAATACTTGTTACTTTGCACTCAGATCTTCCTGACTCCAGGTTCAGCACTCTATCTGCTGTGCTACAGAAAGAACTGATTCTGATAATCACTAGGGTATATGCAAAATTTAAGTGTTTATGTGACATTCTCCACTGATAGAGGGAGAACGCTTGGATAAGAATAGACTTCCTCAGGGATTGCCAACATTTCTCAGAAATCTAAGATTACTCATGACTTCCATGTGCGAAGTTAAATGTCATGGCTAAAAGCTTTCTAATCCATCCACAACTCATACGTTTTCTAAAATCTAAAATATATTAATAGGTTTTCAAAGTGATTTACAAATATTTTCTTATTTTTATCCTCACAACAACCCTGAGAAGTAGGTATTATTATCATTCCCATTTTATAGATGAGAAAACTGAGGCAGACAGGGATTAAATGACTTGCCTGTGGCCATGCAACTAGCAAGTGTCTGAGGCAAGATTTGAACTCAGGTCTATCTTGACTCCAGGTTCAGGGTTTTATTCCCTTAAACCACCCAGCTGCCTCATTGGGAGCTGGCCACATGATTGTGAAGAATAACAGTTCTACTGTAATCTTTTAGATGTTAAGAGAATTCATGGAAGGCCCTCTGAACATTAGGCTCAAACCCTGTGGTGAACACATAGAATTGTTGGCAAGAAGAGCCACATGAATGAGAAATCACTGATGCACTTGATACTAGATATAACTGAAAAATAGAAGCTAGAAAAGTTGTGTAACTGTTTGAATATGCTTATGTAAACATAAATACACTCTAAAATATTAAAAGATTACAGAGGGCCATAGGTCTAGTATTGGAAGGCACCTTAGAAGTCTGCTGGTCTAACCTCCTTTTCTAAAAAGAACACATACACAAAGGTATACAAACATACTTTGCCTAATTAACAGAACACAAGGTCTGCTAGGTGGTGCAATAGATAAGAACATTGGGTTGGAAATCAAGAAGACTCATCTTCCTGAGTTCAAGTCTGGCTTTAGACACTTAATAGCTATGTGACCCTAAACAAGTCACTTCACCCTGTTTTGTCTCAGTTTCCTCATCTGTCAAATGAGCCGGAGAAGGAAATGGTGCACCACCCCAGTCTTTTTGCCAAGGAAACGCCAAATGGGAGTTGTGAAGAGCCATACATGACTGAAATGCCCCAACATGGTTTTAGAATGACTATGAAATCTTAATAGTATCTTAAGTTTCTTGCAGCAAAACAGTTCTGATAAACTATTCACATACAGAAACTTCAGACCTTTTGATAGTTAATTCATTTAAAATTTATTGATTTTCCTGTGCTCTTACAAATGTAACATTCTCATAATATACAACATTCATTAAAGAGGCACAATTCCTATTTTGAGGTGGCACAATTTAGACATTTTTGCAGCGAATAAATAGTCTTAGGAAATTTCATTATGGGCTTTTTCCTTTTTTAAAAAAAGCTCCTTGAAATACCAGACCTCATTTTAGGTTAGAATCCCATACCTCATTTTAAGATTGGCTCTGATTTTCCATCTCAAAATCACAATAAATGCAAACCAAACCACCAAAGATTATTGCCTTCCAGACATTTCGCACCCTTGTTGATAAGCTGAGTAACTTTATGGACCTGTTTCAGGTAAACTCTGCTTCCACTATACTTTCAGGGAAGTAGCCCACCTGGGTGAAGATCTGATGATATAGTTTCTCTATGAAGTTATCTATCTGTGCCTTAAACCATTGTGAATGGACCTGCCTGCTCCATAGTTTCAGAGAAGGCTACCCACCCTTCTGGGATCCCACTATAAATCTCTCCTATCAAGATAGAAGAGGAACAGGAAAAAGAAAAAATGCAGAGAAGGGAAGGCTGGAGCTGAAACTTTAGAGTTCTAGGAGGTTCTCTTAGCCCACAGCTCATCCTAGATTTATGATCTGAGCTATTCTTTATCTAGAATCAAATACTTCTGGTTTTTTAATTTGATCCTTTTCAGCATTTCTTCATAAGAAACACTATTGATATTTGCAACACAAGCATTCAGTGTGAAGTTTTTGCACCTGGCTGCTACAGCCAGTGGGGAAATGATCTAAATAGGAGGAAAAAGCTTTTGATGTTTCTTGAGATGATGGACTCCTCTACAATAGGTACCTAGTTCCTGGAAGAGACCTTAACTGATTCTTTAGAGTATTCTCAGCTATGTACATAATTTTATTTAATTAAAAAAAAACACTTTTAGATAATACTGACAGTTTCCACATTTGCCCTAGAACCCTATGAAGTAATAGTAGGCATAATGCTCATTCCCTGATGGTCAGTGAACCAAAGATGGCTGAGCTTGAGACTGGGGAGAAGATAAGAGTTGGGACTATAAAACAGTGTCTCCCATACTTCTCCCACTGGTAAATGCTAAATGCATCCCTTCATACGTAATCTTTCCCTGGTTAATTTTTGACTTTCATAGCTTTTGCTTGAGCTTTTCATATCCTTTCTCTTCATTATTGGGAAATATTGAATACTTTTCATTTGACTAGAGGGTAGTAAGCTCCTGAAGGGGAGTATTGTGTTTTTGATTAGGTGACTGGAAATTGCCAGAAAGAGAGGCCACTGGAAACACAGACCCCAGCATTAAGGGACTGACCCAGATCCATGCACTGCCGATTGTGCCCATTTCCAGGCAAAAATTAGTTTTAACCTCATTTTTTTCCCCCAGATACAGAATAAATTCAGAAAACAGCAGAGACAGACAGCAAAATCTCATTGAGTAAAGCTGATGACAAACATGTCTTGTACGAAAAACAAAGTCTTAGTGACACAGCCACTCCCTGATAATTGTTATTAAAAATCAAAACCACAGGGTCTCAAGAGCAAGAATTCTGAATTCGCAATGCTCTTTCAGTGACTATTTTACTACAAGAGAAAAACAAAAAAATACACACTTAATGTACTTTCATCAGTGCTGCAACCAGTTTGAATTCCAGAAAGATAGAATTTCATGGACATAGTCATTTTGAAATGAGGGTTTGTTTCTTTAAGACTGTGAAATTTAATATTTAGATAGTATATTGTTCAAGTTCTTTTGGGCCACCTTTGCTAGTACTGATTTCTATTTCTTCTACATATGGCTACTTGGGAGGAGGGGCAGGGTTTTTGTATATTTGTAAAGGAGTTTTTGAAAGGCAGTGTGTTTATGCACACACAATGACCTACAAGAACTATGATGTAACCATCTTTAAAAAAGTAGCTTATTTTTTTCCAGGACATTATTTTAATTATTGAAGACTTATGGGAATGAGAGAAGACATAAAGTATAATAAAGGAGAGGAAACCTACAGTAATAGAAGGAAGATTTAAACAGTGCTAAGAAGTTCATCTGCTTATTAAGTGGCTAAAAATTATGTGAAGAAATAAGCAGTATGAAAATTGGATTATATCTTTTTTCTTGAGATCTCAAACTGGCTTCGATTCTCTTTCCCTCTCCCATCCCCATACAAACACAGTCAATGGAAAATGGCAGTGAGGGGGACAGAATGGAAAGATGAATATAAACATTTTACATTACAGAAAAAAAATCTGCAGAAAACAAGTTGTAAAATCTACCAGGTGCTCTATATTTGAAAACACTGAGGTAACAAGTACTCTATAACTGTATTGCATTTTTTTTAGTCCATGAAGAGTCTCTTTGCAATAGTTGCAGTGTTTCTTTTTAAACCTACCAGCATGCATAAATATTGCATATTTTACAAAAGCAGAATGCCATATCCAAAACCACAAAAAAATGAATAAATAAAAGAGAGCTGTCTAAGGGCATCCCTGTCTCTTGAATGACAGTTCAAGAATTGGAGGGAATGCAAATTAATTCATTGCTTTGAAAGATAAGAGGATGTAGAATAGAATATTGAGGGATAACTGCATTTAGCTACAAACCAAATTTAAGCTGGTTTATACATTTGGGGAGTATGTGCTTATAATTTTGGATATATTGCTTTTATCATACTATCTTGAACAAGGGATTCTCCCTTTATACTACTAAGCCTCTATGTAGAAGAGTCAATATCACCTTTCCTAGAAGGAGTGATATGTTTTCTTATTTCCTCTAAATGGATTTAATGACAAAAGGTCTGGGGCTGAACAAGGCCTTGAAGTTTTGCATCAGAAATGGATGCTCTTATTACTCTTACTCTTCCAAGCTAGAAGCGAACCAGGAATAGTATAGTATAGACTAAACATGGGTGCAAACACGCCATGGTGCTTAGTTGAAAATTACAAAAGGAATTCAACAAAAAAGAATTACAAGGGTGGGATGCTAGTCTTGCTAAGCAGTGCATTTCCCAAGCCATGTGGCTGTTCTGAAGAAAGTACCTTGGTCTTAAATCCAAGGGTGACCTTTTCAACTAGAAAATCACTAATGCATGAAAACAGATTCCAGATTGTCTCATTAGAGGTTCTGAACATAGATGTTATTTTTTATAAATGCTTAACCTAATGGTTCCTTGGAAAATGACTTCACTTTTGTACACAGGCTGGACTACCTTAACTTGCTTTTATTTGAATCCCCTACTTTTTGCCAATCATTTACCCCATCATCATTTTATTTGTGAAGGCAGGGGATTGGCAAAGAATGGACAATTAAAATCCATATTGTGATGGCCATATCAAAACCTTTTAACTAGCCAAATATTTCCTCTACTTCTTACCAGCTCTAAATTTAATTGGCTTACTAAACAAAACAGATTGATTTTAGTTTTTGTCTTGATTTTCCCCAACCATTTCTTGGTGGAGAAGCAAACAATTTGGTAAAATATCTAAAAAACAGGAAGAAGTTAGAAGAATGACGAGAAAGACATATCTGAGAATTCAAGAACTGGATAATAATTTACACGTGATCTCTTAAGTGATGATAATGGGTTTTGGAAAGGAAAGCTCTTTCGTTATATATAATTCTAGAATGCTATTTTAAATGTTTATAAAATCAGAGTTTGATTAAAGAAATTGCATCATCTGCCTTGTCACTGTACCTTAAGGCTCAATGGACCCTTCCATCTGCCCTTTTCTATATGTTGTTTTTCTGTAAGAGGGTGCGAACTCTTTCTGATTAGGGACTGTCTTTTGTATACCCAATGCATTGCACATTATAAAGACTTAATAATGACTTTTCTTATTCAAAATTGATATGGAAATTCTAAACAGGGAATGCATTTTTTCAAACTGTGGAAACACACTCTTTTTAATGAAAAATGTCATCTTCAAAAAAAAAAACTGGGTTATTAGAGAGCAAATTCACATGCTAGGCAGCAACATTCATGCAACAGAATAATTTGTTTCTGTCACTGCTTCCTTGCTGGGCTGTACCACTGACCCATTTTGCATCCACAAGGCACAAGGTCATAATCATTTGTTGTTGCTCTCCCTAATGGCTAGAAATAATGAAAGGAAAGGTAGTGAACAAATCTCTGGGGAAACACGACACTATTGGAAATGCCAGTTTGTGTGGACAGAGGCCTTTTAGAAACAAAATAGGCATATAGAGTGTTAATGACTCCAAAAACCAATTTAGGTTTTATCAAAACAACTGTCCTATATTCTACATTTCTGTTGTTAGAAATAGTCTTAGTTACACCACTGTGAGCAAAAATCTGAAGAGAACAAATGTCATAGCCATTTAAATACTACAAATATGAGAAATGAGCCAATGGGAAGTACAAATGCACACACCAATTCTAGCATTTATAATATTCAATATAATATTTTCTAAAAAGCTTTATTGAGATTTCCAAATGGTAGTTGGATCAGGAGATCTCCACCTCAAAAACTTAGTCATATAGGGTTTTGGGTGCTTTAAAAAAAAAAAAAAAAAGGGCATGGGAGGAGGTCCAGACTTGGGATCTTATCATCACTGTGTAGCATATCCAAAATGGAAATTCCCTCCACTGCTGTAAATTGTAAATTATTTTAGAGAATTGTCTGGAGGCACTGAGATGCTAAATAAAACATGGTTCATGGTGTAATACATAAGTGTCTCAGGCCTAGTGGGCTTGGAAACTCTAAATGGGATTGTTAGCTCACTCACACACACACACACACACACACACACACACACACACACACACACACACACAATCAAAATCAACTTCCTAACAGATGATTTCTTTTACCCATTTTTAGAATCTACACTATCAGTAGAAGTGTTATTCTTTCTGACTCAATTCTGCAATATGGCAAGTGTTTATTTACCTTTCTTCTCCTTCCCAAACTGCCTCCCTGCCTCCTCTAGCAATCCTCTTTATTTCTTTTTTTACTACTGGGTCCTTAATAACCCCTTACCCTGTAGAATATTTCCTCTCTATTTGGGCTGTGTTATGAGATACTTCAAGGAAGTACTCTTAAGGGCAAAAGAGAGAAGCTTCACACACTAATTGCAGCAGGTCAGCAGCTGCTCTCATGAGAAGAGGCCAAGAAGATTCTGTTTATAAGCATACGCCTTAGAAAGTTGTATGGACAGCAAAGGAGTGGGTTGAGCATGGAAGAAGGCATGTAATCTCGTGGGAGGAAGCACCCACGGACATGGAATGGGAATAAGTGGAAAAGTGGGAAGGAGACAGATTAGGGTAGTTTAAGAGAGATGCCAAAATCTGGTTATTTGTTCATTTAATATGGATGGTGTGTCCCTTCTACAAACCAATGTAAAGCTTTCCCCTTTCTACTTGCATTCCTATTAAACAGAAAGCCTGAATTTGTGCCCTGCCTATCCATATTGACTCAACTGGTTACCCACCTGATTCTATGACTCTTTCCTAAGCTTTCATGAGCATTTTCTTTGTTTTACTCTGAATACAGGTATTATCTAAAGAATGGAATATACATTTTTACTTCAAACCTTGACTTTGGTTGTTGGGAGTGATAAATACTAAAATCACTATGAGTGATTAAACAAGTAAAACTTCAATGATCTTGTTATCAGCTTAAGATAACAGCTGTAGCCCAGCCACAGGGCTCTAACTAAGAATAAATATATGAGTGTATATGTAGGCATTCTGTAAGAAAATCTTTTGGGATATTCATACAGGTGTTAATTTTGCCGCTTACATGCAAAACAAACTGAATACTGATGCAATTTGCCTGCATAACCCTTCCATGTGGTAGTGGAAAAACAGGTCCAAAATTATGCAAAATACAGGTATGGCCACTTTTGGGGTAAGCAATGAATTCCTCATCCATTCCTCTTCCATTGCTGAAAAGAAATGAAGTGCTTGACAAATAAATGGCAAGCTACTAACCAAAATCTTGTTTCCTCCCTGAAAAAATTCAGAATCACTTAATGGAAAACATAAAACACAGTTTTGCATAGAACTCACTTAGACAATACAAATGAGCAGTTATTAATGCTAATAAGTGTTCTTCTTCCCGTCCCTACTGAAATTTATCTAGGAATCCTGGGTAAGGGAGTCAGGAGGTTGGCAAGCAAAGTGATGACAAATCCCAGCTCTAAATCTATGTAATTAAATCTCCTCTGTGCCTTACATAAAAATGACAGTTAAGATTATGGTACTATTGAGCCCTGAAGGGCTCTTCATGTCCTTCAGGTTCTCCTTCGAAGGTTTCTTAACACTGATGCAAAGTATGCAAATTAGATTTTGTCCACTAAAAGGGCTCACTGTGATTTCAAGACCAGCGGGGATTATTTCTCAGTGAAGGAAGGGTATTTTAGGATAGGAACTTCTTAATTAGCAAACTGGATGCAGCCTTCTATTTCTCTTCTGATGGATCCCAACCCTAGTATCCATCTTATCAAAGCCAAATGTGCTGCTTCTCCTTGCCATGCGATTACCCATTTATGCTCATTTTTGGGATTTCTTTGACCCCCAGAATGGGAACCATACCATGCTTCAAAAAGATCTGTTCTTCACACCAGCCTAAGAGCACACATTTTAAAATGATTTATTTTACATCTTCACATTTCTTAAGGCATGAACAATGGCATATGGATGGAACAGGTTTCCCAAAGCATCGTGTTTTGTTGTTGTTTTTAACAAGGCCAGCACAAGCATGTCACATCAAAGGACAGACAAACGTCAAGCCTGAACTGACCCACAGCTGTGACCCAGGAGTTTATAGTATATAATCATGGCTCTTCCAAGCGAATGACCAAATTTGTGTTTTTTACATTTATACATATATTTTGAACTCTCGAGGTTGGCTTTAAGCACCAGTTACAGTTTTTTTTTTCTTTACAAACTCTTCGGACTTTGGATTACTTTTATCTGCTCCCTTTATTCTGTGTGTCGAGGGTGAGGACGTTTTAAGGAGTATGGCTGCAGCAAAACAGAAAGGATCCCAAAGTGGTCAGGGGCCTGGTCTAATGCACTTTTGAAAGTCCATTATAAAGATGAATAGAAAAGCAAATGGTAAGTTTTCTGTAGACCCACAAACCACGCTTAGCTATAAGAAACATCATTGTGCATAGTTATTTATTCATTCAGAGTGTGATATGTGTACTCGGATCTATAGTCTTGGGTTACCAGAGTACAGGGCTTTCTACTTTGCTAAAGCCAGGGTCCTTTCGAAGTTCCCAATAGGTGTCATTAGAAACCCATGCTTCTCTTTGATTGGCATCAATGACTTTTCTGTGGAAATATAAAAAAAAATGCATATCAGATTCAATTTGACTTAATCGCAAACATTTATTAAGTATCTGACAGGTTGCAAAAGCACTCAAATAGACCTTGATTCTCTTCTATAGCCAATAAACTTACTAAAAATGATGTTACTGGATTTTTTTTTTTTTTTTTACCCATAGCAAATGGGCTCACTTATTTTGGTTGCTGCTTTCTTGTGGCAGCCAGGATCCTGGTTGAAAGGCTTTATCAGTGCTAGTGGGAGGTCATCTGATGGGTCTAATCCCTTCAAAGTCAGGAGATAAAGTATCTTATAAAGCTTGGGCAGTTGAAGTATACTTTGCAGAATCGGAGCCACTACTTATTCTGCTATATTAGCATTTTTACATTGTGGTTGGGGTCACAACTGTGTCAAAGAAAAAGTATTTCATGTGGGAAACCATCTGGTGAATGCTTTAAAGTGGATTTTTCAATTTTCTTTTTCGACAGGACTTCCGCTAGGTGCTAATATGACTCTACTAGGTTAATGGGTTTATGATCTCATCAATATGGGCATTCAACCCAATGATATTGACTGTAGCCTAACCGTGCCTAGACATCTTACTCTACTTTGGTTTATGTCTTCCCATAAATTTGCTTCCTAATATGCTAGGAGTCTTTCTTGAGGTTCCCGGAAACTCCAGAGTATAAGTATTATAAGTTTCACAAATATGTTAGGGTCTTCTGTGTTATGTGAATAACTAATATGTTTTTTTTCTTCCTCACTAATTTAGAATAATCTGGAACAGAGATTGAGTTTATGAGACTGATGAGTTTGAAGATATATTTTTTAAATTTTAAACATTCATTTTATCTTCTTTAATTTTTAAAAAACTTTAAAAAATATTTTTTCCATGGTTACACGATTCATTTTCTTTTCCTCCTACCTCCTAGAGCTGACAAGCAATTCTACTGGGTTATACATGTGTTATCACTTCATATCTATTTGAAAATGTTTTTAAAAAATCACTGGAGTATTAAAGCTGAAAGGGAACACAAATCAATAAGTTCAATAATTTATTAAGTCCTATTATGTGCCAGATACTATGCTGAGTATTGGGGATACCAATTGATAAATGCACAAGGGACATGAATAGGCAATTTTCAGACAAAGAAATCAAAACTATCAATAAGCACATGAGAAAGTGTTCTAAATTTCTTATAATTAGAGACATGCAGATCAAAACAACTCTGAGGTACCACCTCACACCTAGCAGATTGACTAACATGATAGCAAAGGAAAGTAATAAATGTTTTAGGGGATGTGGCAAAATTGGGATATTAATGCCTTGCTGGTGGAGTTGTGAATTGATTTAACCATTCTGGATAGCAATTTGGAACTATGCCCAAAGAGTGCTAAAAGAATGCCTGCCTTTTGATCCAGCCATACCACTGCTGGTTTTATACCCCCAAAGAGATAATAAGAAAAAATACTTTTGCAAAAATATTTATAGTCGCGTTCTTTGTGGTGGCAAAAAAATTGGAAAATGAGGGGATGCCCTTCGATTGGGGAATGGCTGAACAAATTGTGGTATATGCGGGTGATGGAATACTGTGTTAAAAGGAATAATGAACTGGAGGAATTTCATGTTAACTGGAATGACTTCTAGGAATTGGTGCAGAGTGAAAGGGGGAGAACCAGGAGAATCATATACACAGAGATAGTTACACTGCAGCACAATTGAATGTAATGGACTTCTCTATTAGTAGCAATGCAATGATCCAGGCCATTTCTGAGGGACTTATGAGAAAGAACCCTATCCATATCCAGAGGAAGAACTGTGGGAGCAGAAACACAGAAGAAAAACAACTGCTTGATCACATGGGTCGATGGGGATATGATTCGGGATGTAGACTCTAAGTCTAAACGACCACCCTAGTGCAAATATCAATAATATGGAAATGGGTCTGGATCAATGACATATGTAAAACCCAGTGAAATTGCACGTTGGCTACAGGAGGGGAGTGGGAGGAAGGAAGGGAAAGAATGTGTATCATGTAACCATGGAAACATCTTCTTAATTAATCAATAAAAATTAAATTAAAAAAAAGTGTTGGGGATATAAAAAAAGTAAAAAAAAAAATCAACAACTCCAAAACAGTCCCTGGTCTTAAGGACCTCAGAGTCTAAAGAGGGAGACAACACACAAAATACTGTGTACAAATGAGACATAAATACAGGGAAAATGAGGGGGGAGTAGTCTCAGAGGGAAGGCACTAGAATTGTTTCTTACCCAAGGTAAGATTTTAGCTGGGACTTAAAGGAAACTAGGAGATGAGATGAGGAAAGAGAGCATTTTGGGGATGGACATTTGGAAAAATAAGGAGGGAAACTCAAGAGATCATCTAGTCATGGAGGCAGCCACCACATTGGTGGCTCAGTGGATTGAGAGCCAGGCCTAGAGATGGGAGGTCCTGGGTTCAAATCTGGCCTCAGATACTTCCTAGCTATGTGACCCTGGGCAAGTCACTTAACCCCCATTGACTAGTCTTTACCCCTCTTCTGCCTTGGAACCAATATACAGTATTGATTCTAAGAAAGAAGATAAGGGTTTAAAAAAAAATAAAAAGATCATCTAGTCACACAGTAACACTGATTTCAGGGTTTCCCAGAGAGGGTATGTGATCTGCCCAGAGTTGCAAAGCTAGTAAGAATGATTTAAAATTATTGGCATTTAAGCTGATATTTTATATTCTTCACAACATCTATGTTTTAGGCAGGACAGAGGAGCTAGGGGAAATGGGAAAGAGGTTGTTTCTGAGCCTATGAGCTTGTTCCTGAGTTTTGCCTGTTGAAAAGGAAGGAAAAAATAATCTCTGAATTTCAAAAGACTCAACTTTAAAGGGAAGATTGTAAAAAAGGGGCTTCCTGCTGTCAAGAGAATTTCAAGTTATGCATATACTAAAAGAGTAAGAGGAAACCAGCTGTGAACCCATCCTTAGACTCATTCGAGCTACCAACAAATATGTAAGGAGTGTCAGGAGAGGCCTAGAGAGGACCATCACTTGTCACACACATTTGAAGATCAAATTCTTGCTGAGGATTTTAAGCAAAGATCAGTACACTAAAAAACCAAATCAAAGTGAAAAAGAAGAGAACATCTTTTTCTGTTCACTTAAGTCATTATTTCATAGTACACATGGGGATTCACAGAAACCTATGAAAATTTGAAAATAACATAAATTATATGTATAAATACATAAATACATTGAAAACTCTTACCTTTTGTCTCAGAATCAGTACTGTGTATTGTTTCTAAGGCAGAAGAGCAGTAAGGGCTAGGCAATGGGAGTTAAGTGACTTGCCCAGGGTCACATAGCTAGGAAGTATCTGAGGTCAGATTTGAACCCAGGACCTCCCATCTCTAGACCTGACTCTCAATCCACTGGCCTACCTAGCTGCTCTGTAAATTACATTTTGATAAAAAAAATATAAATACACACCCAAGCCCTCTCCCTCTGGGTATATTTCAGTTCCAGAGATTTGAAAAATCATTTTGTAAAGGATCTGATGATATAATATGAAAAAAAAAAGGAAAATGATGACTGCTTTTAATCTAGGTGAGTTATCATTTAGTTAATTGGGCTCTTGATCTGTTTTTCACTCACTAATTCTCTTTTAGTTGAGAATTTCTATTCTGAAGCAAAAGAGATTCACAAATAAGAAAAAAGGAATAGTTAGGTGGGAGGTAGCAGTCAATTTAATGACTTAAATAAGACTTAAATCTTATCTAAATAAGGATAGAGTCAAAATAAAAGAAAAATGAGATTTAAATTTTATTTGGAATCTAATGCCTTAATGACAGTTTAAAAAATTCTAATTTTGGGGGCAGCTGGGTGGCTCAGTGGATCAAGAGCCAGGCCTAGAGATGGGAGGTCCTAGGTTCAAATCTGGCCTCAGACACTTCCTAGCTGCCTAGCCCCATTCTTCTGCCTTAAAACTAACAGACAGTATTGACTCCAAGATGGAAGGTAAGGGTTTAATTTTTTTTTTAAATCCTAATTTTGATAACTCAATTAGCCATGTAGTATTTTTAAAAAACCCTTACTTTTCATTTTAGAATCAATTCTGTATGTTAGTTTTAAGGCAGAAGAATGGGGCTAGGCAATGGAATTTAAGTGACTTGCCCAGAGTCACATAACTAAGAAGTGTCTGAACCCAAATTTGAACCTAATACTTCCTGTCTCTAGGCCTGGATTTCAATCCATGAAGCCACCTAAATGCCCCACTCCCACGAAATATTTTTAAGTGTCTACTATATGCTAATAAATCAAATATATTTCTTTAATTAGTAAGCATATAAAATAAGGAGGATATTGAATTTAAAAATACAATTTATTTATAGCTGGAAGGGATGTTACAGAGGGCACTGAACCCAACTCCCTCATTTTGAAGAAAAAGAAACTGAGGAATTGATAGATTAAGCCCAAGGTCATAGGATTAATAAACTTCTGAGGAGGATTTGAATTCAGGTTGCATTCCCAACTTCAAATGTAAAGACTCCATGCCTATCCTTTCTCCTTATAGCCCTGAGGTGAAATCATCTTCTGGCAGTACAGGAGGAACATGGCCATATTTCTCATTTGAATGACTCGGAGAAAAAATATGGTCTAGTGGAGAGAGTGCTGATTATGACAGCAGAAGACCTGAGTGTGAGCCCCAGATCTCCCACTTCTGAGGCAGTATCATCTTGTTTGAGTCCTTGATGATCTCACCCAACTCAGGTGACAGTGGTGAGAAAAAGGTTTTGGCAAGAGAGCTTTTATGCGAATGTAAATTGTCAATCTTATTATTGTTTACTGAAAAACATGTTTACAAAGAAGAAACTGAAAAACTTCGAAACAAAGAACTTTGAACATCCATCAAAGGCTAAAATATCTTAAAGCAAATAGCCCAGAAAGAATAACTACAATGTATAAGTCCCCATAGCATAAGAGCCAAGGTCTTGGCCTCTGCAGATTAATTACTGTATCTACAATGAATTCTCTTGAAATAGAGACACAATCGGCTATCTATGTGACAAACAGAGAAGCCCAGTGGTGAGGCTCTTCCTATCATGGTTTAATAATCATTGTCATCACAATGGAATGGGTTTCAAAGACACAATTATTTACAAAATCAGTGGATTTTGAAGTTTGAAGGGCCATGTGTTCCAAATGCTACATGAACAAGAATGGCCATTACAAGAAATAGCAAGGGGTCATCCAGCCTTTCCTTGAAGAGCTAAGAAGGAGGAATCCCTCTGCCTACAGGGCGGGCCATTCCACTTTTGGATGGTTCGTGGTGACTCTTGTTGAAAGCAGAATTGTTTAAAATTTCTTGGTAAAGATGAGTAAAGGAGGATACTTTCTCTACAGAGTATGTGATCACTAAATAAGGCATCCTGCTAAGATCTAACTTTCCTTAGTTTTGCAAGGAAGTCATCAGAAGTTTCCACAGGCAGTGCAAAGGAGGTAGAAGAGAGTAAGACTCTGGCTTAGCATTTTCAGGATTAGTGAGTCCAATGTATTCATGAACACCAAGATTTTTTTAGAGCTTCCTGAATAAAAAGCAATATTTACTCTCTTAATAGACTGAATTCCTTTACCTTTTACATTCCTCTATTGCTATAGTGTTCTTATTTTAATTCACTAGAAGTTATCTTTTATGATAATGCTTTTTTCTGAAAAAAAAAAAAAGCTGGTTATAGAAATGGACTGACTTACTTAAAAAATTTTGGTATGTGTTCCAGGTGATTTTCTTCCATGTATCGCCTTCGGGATCTTTGGAGCTCTTCTACTCTTAGCTTCTCAGCAGCTGCTGCTTCTAAATTTCCTTCTTCCAAAAACCTAAGTACAGAATAGTAAACCTTTCAGAAGATCTAACATAGTAGGTAGGAGTAAAATCATTTAACCCAGAGTATAAATGTAGTTATTGTTGTCACTGTGGATAGAAAGCATCACAGAATTCTAATTTATTATACTTTTTGTGGTTCTTCAGTCATTTCAGTGATTTCAAATACTTTATGACCCCATTTGGAATTTTATTAACAAAAATAGTTTGCCATTTCCCTCTCCAGCTCATTTTATAGATGAGGAAACAGAGGCAAATGGAGGTAAGTGACTTGTCCAGGATCACACAGCTAATAATTATCTGTGGTCAGATTTGAACTTAGGAAGATGAGTCTTCCTAACTTTAGGCCTGTCACTCTATCCAATGTACCATCCCACTATCTCATTAGTTTTTATAATTTCTTCATTGCTATTAATATGAGATATCACATGATATCTGACACCACATATATATAGTATCCCATACCCACATACCCCTAGTCCCTATTAGTACAGGGTCAAGAAAGGGCAGGACAAGGAGAGGAAATCAAAATGTCAAGGAATACACAGTTAATAATTATAACTAAATGTGAATGGTATGAACTCATCCATAAAACAGAAGCAAATAGCAGAGTGGATTAGAAACCAAAATCCTGCCATATGTTGTCTATAAGAAACACACATGAGACAGGTAGGCATACATAGAGTAAAAATAAAAGGCTGGAGCAAAATATATTTGGCTTTAACTAAGAAAAGGAAGGTAGGAGTTGCAATCAAGATTTCTGACAAAGCCAAAGTGAAAATAGATCTGGTTAAAAGAGATAGAGAAGGTAATTATATCCTGATAAAAGGCAGAGTAAACAATTAAGAAATAGCAGTACTCAACATATATGCACCAAATGGTATAGCATCTAAATTTCTAAAGGAGAAACTGGCAGAGCTCAAGGAGGAAATAGATAATAAAGCAATACTAATAGGAGACCTGAACATTCCCCTATCAGATCTAGATGAATCAAATGAAAAAATAAATAAGAAAGATATAAGAGAGGTAAGTGAAATCTTAGAAAAATTAGAGTTAATAGACACATAGAGAAAAATAAATAGGGGCAAAAAAGAACACACTTTCTTTTCTACAGCACATGGAACATTTACAAAGATTGACCATGTACTAGGGCATAGAGACATGGCAAACAAATGCAAGAAAGCAGAAATAATAAATGCAACCATATCAGATCGTAATGCAATAAAAATAGTTATTAGCAAGGATACATGGAGAGGCAAAGCAAAAACGAATTGGAAATTAAATAATATGATCCTCCAAAATAAGTTAGTTAAAGAACAAATCATAGAAACAATTAATAATTTCATTGAAGAGAATGACAACAATGAGACTTCTTACCAAAACCTATAGGATGCAGCTAAAGCAGTACTAAAGGGGGAATTTATATCATTGAGTGCATATATTAACAAATTAGGGGGGGCAGAGGCCAATAAATTGGGCATGCAAATTAAAAAACTAGAAACTGAGCAAATTAAAAATCCCCAGATGAAAACTTAATTAGAAACACTAAAAATCAAAGGAGAAATTAATAAAATCAAAAGTAAAAGAACTATTGAATTAATAAATAAGACTAGAAGCTAGTATTTTGAAAAAAAAACAGATAAAATAGACAAAGTACTGGTCAATCTAATAAAAAAGGAAAGAAATCCAAATTAACAGTATCCAAGATAAAAAGGGAGACCTCACCTCTAATGAAGAGGAAATTAAGGCAATCATTAAAACTATTTTGTGCAATTACATGGCAATAAATATAGCAATGAAGGTGATATGGATGAATATTTACAAAAATATAAATTGCCTAGATTAACAGCAGAAGAAATAGAATACTTAAATAATCCAATATCAGAAAAAGAAATTGAACAAGCCATCAAAGAACTCCCTAAGAAAAAATCGCCAGGGCCTAATGTTTTCACATGTGAATTCTATCAAACATTCAAAGAACAACTAACCCCAATATATACAAATTAGTTGACATAATAAGCAAAGGAGTGCTACCAAATTCCTTTCAAGACACTAATATGGTACTGATTCCAAAGCCAGGCAGACCAAAACCAGAAAGAACACTATAGACCAATCTCCCTAATGATCATAGATGCAAAAATCTTAAATAGAACACTAGCAAAAAGACTCTAGCAAGTGATCATGAGGGTTATCCATCATGATCAGGTGGGATTTATACCAGGAATGCAAGGATGGTTCAACATTAGGAAAATCATCCATATAATTGACCATATCAACAACCTAACAAACAAAAATCACATGATTATCTCAACAGATGCTGAAAAAGCCTTTGACAAAATACAGCACCCATTCCTATTGAAAACCCTGGAAAGTATAGTAATAGAAGGACCTTTCTTAAAAATAATAAGCAATATATATCTAAAATCATCAACAAGCATCATATGCAATGGGGATAAATTATAAGCCTTCCCAATAAAATCAGGCATGAAAAAAGGATGCCTATTATCACCTCTATTATTTGACATTGTACTAGAAACACTAGCAGTAGCAATTAGAGAAGAAAAAGAAATTGAGGGTATTAAAATAGGCAATGAAGAGACTAAGCTATCATTCTTTGCAGATGATATGATGGGCTACTTAAAAAATCCTAGAGAATCAATTAAAAAGCTAGTGGAAATAATCAACAATTTTAGCAAAGTTGCAAAATACAAAATAAATGCACATAAATCATCAGCATTTCTATATATTTCCAACACATCTCAGCAACAAGCGTTAGAAAGAGAAATACCATTTGAAATCACCCTAGACAATATAAAATACTTAGGAATTTATCTACCAAAACAAACAGGAATTATACAAACACAACTACAAAACCCTTTCCAAACAATTAAAACTAGATCTAAACAATTGGAAAGCCATTAATTGCTCATGGGTAGGACGAGCTAACATAATAAAAGTGACCATTCTACCCAAATTAATTTACTTATTTAGTGCCATATCTATCAAACTACAAAGAAACTTTTTTACTGAATTAGAAAAACTATAAAAAAGTTCATTTGGAAGAACAAATGATCAGGAATATCAAGGTAAATAATGAAAAAAAAAAACCTGAAAAAAGGTGGCCTAGCAGTACCAGATATTAAACTGTACTATAAAGCAGTGGTCATCAAAACAGTATGGTACTGGCTAAGAGATAGAGAGGAGGATCAGTGGAATAGACTTGGGATAAGTGACATCAGCAAGACAGTCTATGATAAACCCAAAGAACCCAACTTTTGGGACAAAAATCCACTATTTGACAAAAACTGCTGGGATAATTGGAAAACACTATGGGAGAGACTGGGCCTAGATCAACATTTCACACCCTACACCAAGATAAATTCAGAATGAGTGAATGACTTGAATATAAAGAAGTAAATCAGGTGAACACAGAATAGTATACTTGTCAGATCTCTGGGAAAGGAAAGATTTTAAAACCTAGCAAGAGTTAGGAAAAATTGCAAAATGTAAAATAAATAATTTTGATTACATTAAATTAAAAAAATTTTTGTACAGACAAAAATAATGCAACCAAAATCAGAAGGGAAACAACAAACTGGGAAAAAAAATCTTTATAACAAAAAGAGGTCTAATTACTCAAATATACAAGGAACTAAATCAATTGTGTAAAAAAATCAAGCCATTCCCCAGTTGATAAATGGGCAAGGGACATGAATAGGTAATTTCAAAACTATCAATAAGCACATGAGAAAGAGTTCTAAATCTCTAATAATTAGAGAAATGCAAATCTAAACAACTCTGAGGTACCACCTCACACCTAACAGATTGGCTAAAATGACAGCAGAGGATAGTAATAAATGTTGGAGGAGGTGTGGCAAAATTGGGACATTAATGCATTGCTGGTGGAGCTGTGAACTGATCCAACCATTCTGGATGGCAATTTGGAACTATGCTCAAAGGGCTTTAAAAGACTATCTTCCTTTTGATCCAGCCATAGCACTGCTTGGATTATATCCCGAAGAGATAATAAGGAAAAAGACTTGTACAAAAATATTTATAGCTGCACTCTTTGTGGTGGCAAAAAACTAGAAAGTGAGGGTATGCCCTTCAATTAGGGAATGGCTGAACAAATTGTGGTATATGCTGGTGATGGAATACTATTGTGCTCAAAGGAATAATAAACTGGAGGAATTCCATGTGAACTGGAATGACCTCCAGGAATTCATGCAAAGTGAAAGGAGCAGAGCCAGAAGAACATTGTTTACACAAAGATTGATAAACTGTAGTAAAATTGAAAGTAATGGACTTCTATACTAGCAGCAATGCAATGATCTAGGTCAGTTCTGAGGGAATTATGGAAAAAGAACACCACCCACATTCAGAGGAACAACTACAGGAGTGGAAACACAGAAGAAAAACAACTGCTTGAACACATGGGTTGATATGGACATGATTTGGGATGTAGACTCTAAAAGATCACTCCAGTGCAACTATAAATAATATGGAAATAGGTCTTGATTAATGACACATGTTAAAACCAGTGGAAATGCACGTTGGCTACGGGGGTTGGGGTGTGGGGGTTGAGGGGAGAGTAATAACATGAATCATGTAATTGTAGAAAATTTTTCTAAAAAATAAAAATTCAAAGCTGCAAAAATAAATAAACAAATAAATGAATGAATAAACAAACAAACAAATAAATATACTAGTATGAGTGCAAAAATCCACTTGAGCAGAATCACATTAATAAAGATAGGAAACAGGAATGTTTTGGTCCTTAATTGTCTCTTCTGTCTGCTTTAGGATTCCAGAAGTTTAAAAAGGTGGGGAATTTTGGATGACCTGATATAACAAAGAAACAAACAAAAACTCTATTAGGAAACATTAAAAAAATCATTATTTCATGTGAATATTGTTGAAGGATACAAGATCACAAGGCAGTCTTCTCTTTGTTCTTATCAAAGTGCACTTGTTAATATATGGTTGTATTGAGCATCCACAAGTCCCATAATAGGGCAAGATAGCCAGCTGTTCTCCACTGAGGACTGACCAAGAGGAAATGAGCTTAAAGTGCATCAGGAAATATTTCTGTATCAAAGTGAAGATTTGGATGACTGCCAAAGGTTTTTAGACACTATAGAGGATTAATAGGGAATAATGTAGAACTGTTTATAAAAAAAGAAAGTATAGCAATCTTCTACCCATTGATGGAGGTTTAAAGTAATCAAAACAAAGAAATCCTATTGGATCCCTTTTATTCCTATTAAATTTATGTAAAAAAATTGATAGAAGATGGGACACTATTTTTCTTACCTTTAGATTATATGACAAAGAATAAGTTCTATAAAAATGAAAGAGTAGCAGGAAATGCAAAAACCATCAATGAGAGGATTTTTAAAATTCTTAAATTATGGGCAAAACAAGGCAAAGTCTGCATAAACAGATTAGGAAGGGAAAATATGGGCATAAAATGGAGAGAATAAAAAAATCCTAAAGATGATATTAAAGATATTAAAATTCCAAAAATGGGGTCAAAGTATAAGTTCATAATATAAATAAAGGAAGGAAAGGGCAGATAGGTGGCACACTATTTAGAATGCCGAGACTTTAGTCTGGAAGACTAATCTTCCTGATTTCAAATCTGGCCACATACATGATGATATTGGAAATTTGGGGGTCCTTGAACTAATTTTGAGGTCCCTTATCTAAACTTCCTGTGGACATTTAGGGCTCTTTCAAACTACATTTCCCATGATTCCTGGCTTACATAAATGATGTATGCAATTACCTAATAACATAAACAGAAGTGTTGAAATGATTATCTGGGACAAGATGGATGCCACTTTGAATGACAGGACTGGCAGTTGAGAACCTTGGAATGTCCTCAGGTGCTGTGGGCCAAGGGCAAAAAGCAGTTGGTCCCAGCCCTATAAATACCCCAACTGACAAAACAAGCTGGCTCAGATTGGAGCAAGGACTTGGGAAGGTGGGAGGTGAAGGGTGAAGGGAAGGCCTGAAACCTGTATCCTGTTATCCTACTGAGAGAGCTAGAGAGCAATCACCATCCTTGTTAATAGAGCTGAGAGAGTTTAATGATATCATAAATCAAGATCATCAAAAAGCCTTCCCTAATCTCTGGCTTGGCTGTGGCCAAATTAGGTCAGAGTTAGTGAGAGGGTGAAGAACCTCCAGTTCCTACTAAACCTAGCAATCTCCAGACCTTGATCACTAACCTAGCTTATTAGCCTGAATAATTAGCAATAGGCTTCCTAAATCCTCAATCCTATTCCCTTGTTTCCTAACCCCATTAATAGATTTAAATATAGTGTTTATCATCACACACACACACACACACACAAACCTATCATCCATTCAGAAGTTACTATAAAATCCTAAAGTCAATTTTTAAGACCTCTTATAAAATTACAATTTAAATTCTCAAGGCATCATATATTGATTTTATTTTTTACAACACTTACCAGCTGTGTGACCCTAGGCAAGTCACTTAATTCTGTTTGCCTGAGTTTCCACATATGTAAAATGAGCTAGAGAAGGAAATAGTAAACCACCCCAGTATTTTTGCCAAGGAAACCCCAAAAGGGGTCACAAAGAGCCAGATGTGACTAAAAAATAGCTGAACAACAAGGAAGTTACTAATAAATGTAGGTAGCAGGTGAAATTGCCAGAAGGAATTGAGAAAGAACAGTTATGGATTATGAAACCTTCAACAAGAAAATAAAGACATTAGTAGTATCTAGTGACTTAATTGTTTCAGCTGATTGAAGGCAAGGACTTCAGAAAAGAAGGGAAGATTCAAGAAAACTTGAAGGGATGGTGTCTGATGACAGGTTTGGGATTTCTGTACTACAGCTTAACATATCAGAATGATAGGCTCCTGATTAGGGGTGGCACTAACTTAAGGTGTTAAGCATGTATTTTCTAGGAGTCTTACAAATCTAATCAAATGGGCTTTAAATTCAGAGAATGGGGTGGAAGAAAATATCCATTGTCTAACTACTAAGGTACACAGTATAAGGAGTAGCTGTAAGATAGGAAGAATAGCTCTAAACACACCCCAAATTTAAACAAGTCATTATCTAAGAAAAGAACAAGCAATAAATCCCACGGATTCAGTTACCTAAATACATAAATTCACAAAACAGCAACAACCTATTTGTACAAAAATATTTATAGCAGTTCTTTTTGTAATGGCATAGAATTAGAAATTGAAGGGTTGCCTCTAAATTAGGGAATGGTTGACCAAGTTGTAGTATATGATTATAATGGAATACTATTGTGCTATAAAAAATGATGAGCAGGAGAATTTCAGGAAAACCTAGAAAGACTTACATGAACTGATATAAAGTGAAGTGAGCAGAACTAGGAAAACATTGTATCCACAGTAACAGGAATATTGAATAATGAACAATTGTGAATGTCTTAACTAGGCTCAGCAATACAAAGAGCCAAGAACATTCTAAAGGGTACATTCTAAAAAGAAAGAACTGATGGAATCTGAATGCAGATTGAAGCATACTATTTCCCCCTTATTTTCTTCATTTTTTATGTATCTTCTTCCATAGCATCATGATGAACACATACATTTTTTATGATAGCACATATATAACCTATATCAAATTATTACTGTTTGGGGTAGAAAAGAAAGGAGGAATGGAGAGATAGCATTGGGAAATCAAAATGTGAGAAAATGAATGCCAAAAATTGTTTTTAAATGTAATTGGAAAAAATAAAATATGACTTAAGAGAAGAAAAAAGATAACAAGCAAAGGTAAGTAGGTAGCCTAACACAAGGAGACAAATTTGAATTTATAGAGATAATATGATGGTCTAGGACTCATGAGGAATATATGGGAAAGGTATACTTTTACTCAAAAAGAATGGCAAAGATAAAGGGAGTGTAGGGTGGTATGCATAGATATTAAGAAGATATATTTATGTGAGGAAATTCAGAAACAAATGGTGGGAATCATGGAGGAGAACATTTGGGCAAAGATGAATAGAAGCAGAAACAAGAGCAATATTGTCAGCAATGCATACTTGATTACTGGGGAAGGAGGAAGATAATAGATGAGGTATTTGGAAAATAAATCATAAGCAAAGAAGTGGATAGATGATATAGAAGTGAAGGGAGACTTTGGTTAGTTGAAACACTTTCTTTACAAAAAGTGAAATAGTGACTTCTTGAATTGACTTGTTAAGAATTTCATACTTCAAATGGTGAAGAAAGCATTCTATTTTAGAGCTAGTTCTCAGTAACAAGGATGAAATGGTGGCAGAGGTGGAAATGATAAGAACTTTGTGAGGAAGTAACTAGTACATCTTTAAATTTGTGACCAAAAAGGAGAAGGAAGCAAGGAACAGATTAAAATTCATCCTAAATTGGGGGAAAATAATAGATTTCTAAGGGTTCAGAGAAAGGCTAGGTAGGATCATGTGTCCTAGAACTCTAGAGGGGAAGTCTGACTTGGGTAGATAAGAAGCTCTTACAAATGATATTCTGAAGAAAAATTTTCATGAAGAAGCAAAGGAAGGTAGAAAGGCAAGATGGAAGACAGGAAAAAGGGAAGGAACGAATCTTTTATCAAGTGCCAAGAACTCTGCTAAATGTCTTACAAATACTGTATTACCTCATTTGATTCTCACAACAACCCTGAGAGGTGTTATTATCACCTCTGTTTTACAGCCAAAGAAACTGAGGCAAAGAGTGGTTCAGTGACTTGCTCAGGACACATAGTTTCTGAGGCTGGATTTGAACTCAGTTCCTTCTTCACTCTAGAGCCAACACTCAATCTACTGTGGCACTTAACTATTTAAAGATACTTATATAGCCAGGAACTCATCACTGTACTTAGATATTAGAAAGATATGTATAAAAGATGAACACAAGAGTAGGTAGTTGAGGATAAAATTGTGATATGGTCCTAGAAGAATAGTGCTTTGAGTACTAAAATTTACAATGAACTGAGGTGGTGATAAAAACAAAAGACAACAGAAGGCAGTTGGTCTTTTTTTTTCTTCTTTTTTTAAAGCTATATTGACAAAAAGAGATGATTGATAAGGGCTAGGAAGTAGTGCTCATCTAAGTGATAGGGATTAGAAGTGACTATGAAAAATAGGTAGAGCTGATTATCTCTATTTTTCTTCCATTATTCCACCAAGGAGAATACCATTTGAACTTGAAAGGACTGGGAAAAAAAGTTGGTCACCAAGATAAATTTGGAGATAATAGCTATCATCTCTCTAGTGCTTACTAGATAGTATTTACTCTCTACCAGCTATTGCACTTAGCATAATTTTTGATAATTATCTCTTTTGATTCTCAAGATAAACCAAGGAGATAGGTGCTTTTATTATCCCCATTTTACAGATAAGGAAACTGAAGCAAACAGAGGCTAAGTGGCTTGCTCGGGGTCACATAGCCAGCATTTTTCTGAGGCTGAAAGAAAGTACTTGTCTTTGATGAGTTAAAACTATCAGGGTCAGAAGAACCATGTCCTAGGATTTGCAGAATTTTCAAATATTATGACTTGAGTCACTATAAGTGCTTTGGAAATATGATCACAAGTGAAAGAAAGATTGAGGGATTAGGAAAGGAAAAGGTCATGACTTTCAGAAGGAGGAAGAGGAAGAGAAGATAATGATGATAATGAAATCTGGAATCTATAAATTACTGGTTTATGGCAAAATTCTAAAACTTAATACTGAAATGATTGTTAGTGAACATATAGAAAAGGAAGTAGTGATCATAACGAGCTACTTGATTCTTGGCTTCACCAAGAACAGGTTTTGTCAGATTACTGTCTTTTCATTTTTTTAAAGAAGGTACAAGATTCATAGATAAGGGGTGCTATATATATATATATACACACACACACACATATATGAATGTATGTATGTATAATTTACCTAAAGATTAGCAAAGCATTTGACAAATTTTCTGTTATTTATTCTTATGGATAAGATAGAAATACATGGGCAAGTAAAGTTAGGTGAATGCAGAATTGGTTGAATTAGTGAACTGGGATGGGAGTTCCTAGTGGAGTAGCACCAGGACCTAGCCTTGGCACCGGGCTGCTTCACATATTAATCAATGACTTGGATAAAGGAATAGATGTCACACTTAACATATTTAGAGTTGACACAAAGCTGAAAAGGATAGTTAATACACTAGATGATAGTCAGGATTCAAAAATATCTTGACAAGCTAGAGCACTGGACTTAATCTCTATAAATATGACTTTATAGATTATATACAGACAATAGAGATAATCTACACAGTAGTGTTGGCAAAAGCATGGCACACATGCAGAGTTGGCACTCAGGGAGCTGCTCCGTTCACCCTCTTTCCAGTGCCTGAGGACATTTTTTACGTGCCCCACCCCTCTGTGCAGCTCCCAAAGCAAGCACTTCCTCCTTCTGCTCTCTGGGGTGGGGGGAGGCTCACAGGCAGCTCAAAGTTGCAGGTTGGGCACCCAAACTTGAAAACCTTCACCAACACTGTTATATAGACATATATTCATAGATAATATTTAATAAGGATATATGTTCTGTCTTAGCATTGGGTTCAAAAATTCAACTTCACAAGTCCAATAGGAGGGGAGGTTTGATTAACCAATAACTCAAAAGAAAAAGATCTGAGGGTTTTAGTGATTGCAAGCTTGATATGAACCAGAGTGAGCAGTCAAAAATGCAAACATGACCTTAGGTTGTATTAAGAACAACTAGGTTCAAGGAGGCAACTGTCGTACTTTACTCTGCCCTCTGTTTGCAATAGAGTTCACTCTTGGGTTCTACATTGTATGAAGAACATTGCTAAGTTGGAAGGCAACTCAGAAAAAGACAATTAATACACAGAAGAGCCATAGGGTCACTTCCTATGGGCATTAGTTGTGGAGAGTATGGATGTTTAATTTGGAGAAGAGAAGTCTAAGGGAGGATGTGAGAACCATCTTCAAGTATTTGAAGGGCTATCCATCACATAAGAAAGAGAATAAACTTGTTCTGCTAAAGGCAGAACCATTATCAAACATGCAGAAGAGCTATCTTGGCTTTTCCTTTGCATCAGGTCTTCAAGAAAAGGCTGAGTGACCATATATTATAGGCACTACAAAGGGGGACTTTTGATGGACTTAGTTTTGATGTCTTTTCTCTGATTCTATAACTCCAAATCCCAAGTCCTTTCCCTTTATGATGCTTTTTCTCTTTGTTCATTTTTCTTCTTGCGATATAAAAAATACATGAAAAAAACAAACAAAAAAGAGGAAAAAAAGGGAGTTCCTGTGGATATTTTTGCAAGTTAGACAAACCAGAATTCAGAATATTACAACAAAGACCTTTCTGTTTTGATTAGTGTGTGTATACTGTCTTGCACATAGGAAGCATTCAAAAAATATTTGCTGAATCAGTCAAGGCAACAGAATGGTTTGGTAACCTCTGTAGGTCCTGCAGTGATTTTATCAAAATCATTTGAAAAATTTAACACACTTGCCTTTGATCTGGCCGGAACCTAGCATCTGTTGGAGGAAGGAGATCTTTCAGGACAGGATCTAATTCGTTGAGTTCTATTGCGAACCTTGTAAAGCCATAGTAGAGTTCATAATTGGTTGGCATGGAACCTGAAAAAGTTCAATAAAATAAAATGTTGCTGAGATATATTAAGAAAAAGACACAACGTGCTCAGGTCATTCATAAACAGTTGCTATTGAGTAACGTGGCCTCTTTATATAACCATGAACATATTGGATTATAGTCACGAATAGAAAGGATTTGAGAGCTTATTTAGTTCAATCTATGAACTTCCTCACCAAAGGACAATTGGCTAATTTTCCTTCTGGATCAGTGATTTTTCCTTATATAGAGTCTAAATCTGTGCCTATAATTCCTCTCCTTTTTTTCCCCCTAGTTCTATTCTTTGGAAGCAAGTGGAACAAGTTGAATTCCTCTTCTGTGTGAAAGCCTTTCAAATGACTGAATTCAGCTATCATGGTCCTTCTAAATATTCATCTTCAGGTTTAAATGTATCCCTTTCCTTCAATGAATCCTTGTATAAAATAGTTGCAAGTCCTTTCACTGTCCTGAGTATTGCTTTGGAGAAACTCCAGCTTGTCAAAGTCCTTCCTAATATGGTAACCAGATGTAATACCAAACTCCAATATGGTCTAATCTAGGTAAAATATGTTAGGGCTTTCCCTAGTTGATTACCTCCAATTTGATTATCTCTATATCTTATTTGTAATTAGTTGTTTGCATACCATCTTTCCCCATTGGACTGAAACTTCCTGGAGGACAGGCACTGTTTTAAACTTTGTATTCTTAGCACTTAGTCCAAGAGCTGACACATTGTTTGTGCTTAATAAATGTCAGTTAACTTGACTTGACAGACCTTATTCTGGACATCGTGATTAATTTGGTCAAGACCTGTGAGATTGTGAATCTCTTTAAATTCACTTAGGGAACTCTATTTTGTAATTTCATAGTGATGATCATAAAATGAAGATTTTTAAATGAATTATTAATAGACTTATAAAGATCTATATAAAAGTACATGAAGCTTATACACTGCTTTAATATACACTGGCTAAATCATTCCATCATGTTTTGTTTAAAATTCAATGTGTTTACAAAATGCTAATATAATTAGCTTTATGGGGGAAAAAGGCTTGTTCGATGGTATCATAGGGAAGCAAAGAGCATGGCAACCCATATGAGCTCTGTGTTGACACTTTAACTACCTCATCAATAGGAAATGTAAAGCTTACTATAAAGACTCTCAAGAAACTCCAAGCCAATTTCAAAATTGCTCAAAATGGTAAACTAGGTTATGGATTCACTGTGGCAAAATAAGTAACAAACATTTATTTTACTGGTAATTGATATCAGCACTATATGATTGAATTACTCAGATTCTACAAGAATAATAAAATTGTTTATGGTAATGAAATTTAACAGAACTGTTAGCAGTGTTGAGATGACTAAGGATAAACTAGCACGGTGTGTCAATTAGAGAAGCATGACTTTTGCTGCATTCTTGAAATGAAAATCCCATTTATCATGATAAGAGCTTACATTTATACAGTGTTTCAGGTTTGCAAAGCATTTTATATACATTATCCCATTTCATTCTCACTAAAAACCTGTGAGGTAAGTGTTAATATTATTTCTATTTTACAGATGAGGAATTAAGGTGCAGAGAGATTGTGATTTGCCCTAGGTAGCTATGTGGATAGAGCACTGGACCCAGACTCAGGAAGACCTGGGTTCTATATCCAGCCTCAGACACTTAATAGCTTTGTGGCTTTGGGCAAGTCATTTAACCTCTCCCTGTCTCAGTTTCCACAGCTGTAAAATGGGGATATAATAGGGATATAATAGTACCTATTGCCTAGAGTTGTTGTGACGGTCGATTGATAAAATATTTCTAAAGTAATGTAAAATATTTATGAAATTTATAAAATTTACCTCAGCACTGGTAACAGTTCTATTAAATTTAACTTTATGGGTTTGTTTACCAATCTAAGTAATTTTGAAATTGACCATATAGTTTCTCAAGAATCATTAGTAAGCTTTACATTTCCTGTTGGTAAGATAGCAGCACAACAGGCACATTGCCTGATACAGAGTTAATGCTTAATAAGTAACTGTTTCCTTTCTTCCAATGATTATGCCAAAAGTAAGTGAATAAGACATGAGTATTGCTGACTCAAAATCTAGCACTCTCTCAACTATGCCCTACTAATTTCCATTTTATGAAACCACAATATATGAAGAAAGGGTTTAGAGTAACACATATTCTATGTTATCTAAATCACATTATTTTGAAGTTTTCTGGGAGAGATCTTTTAGTAAATTATTGCTATTTTATCAGTAAGAGGAATTAAGAGGATGACTTCTCTAACAGCATGCTGAATGCCAGTGGGGGTCATAAAGCTCTTCTGACTAGGTCTGCCACTACAGCTTTATTATTTATTTCCAGCTGAGGAGCATGGCGATCTTTTTACTCTTCCATGGTTCACTCCCAATAGGTTTGAAATCTTTCATTTACTCAAATAAACTACGCCACTCTCTCCTAGAAGAACCACACTCTCCTCAGACTTTATTAAAAACAACAACAACAACAACAACAAAGTAAAGTCTCTTTTCTTCCCAACTCCACATCTCAAAACCCTTCAATAACAGCATCTCTTCTTTATTCCTCTGTTCTGGTCTTAGAGGAAAAGGTAGTTTGTGTCCTTCCAAGGCCAAACTCTTTGATCTGTACCTTTGATCACATTCCTCTCCATCTTTCCCTAGGGGTTGTTTCTTCAATTGTCCTCCCTCTAATCTCCAGTACTTATTTACTGGTTTCTGGTCTTTTCTTTCATTTGACCCTGTCATCTCCTTAGGCTATTTTCTAATATCTTCTCCCTCTTTCCACAGCCAAACTCTCTAAAAATCCTACCTTTAATTCTATCTATATATAATGTATATTCACTGCTTCCACTTTTCTCACCTCACTTTTCAACCCCTTTTAAGGGATAGTTATTATTTATTAAGAAGAAATTTATTCAAGACCATTCAGGAATGACAGGAGAAAAGAAACATGGCAGAAAGCATTTGGATGAAGAGTAACAGAGTTAGAAACAAAAGAGATTTGGACACCACAGTATATTGGTGACCATCTTAACAGAGAAAATGGACAAGGATCAGGAAACTGAATATAAGCCTGACACGGATACAGTCATCTGATATTTCACATCTCACGCTCCAAGTGGGATAGCTAAGCATACTTTCGTCTGGATTAAAAGGATCAGTTCATCTTTCAAAATGTAGATGATTTAATGAACATAATGTCTATGTAAGACTTGGTTCTTACCAGCAAAGAAAAACCAGTTATCCAAGAAAAAATTATAAGAAACATAACTATTCAATTTTAAAATTTTCATTAAAGGAGAAGGAAAGTTGGACATAGATCTTCACCTACAATTTACAGATGACAAATTTACAAAAAAAGTTGTATTGATGCTTTTTTGTATCACAGTAATTTCTGGAAATACCCCATTCCTCTGGATTTCATTGTTATAAGAAAGAAAAGAAATGAAGTAGAAACACCCAACACAGTGACTAACTTTGACAATGCTAACAACATGCTATTTCACAGTTTCGTTCCCCTTCTACTTATGCTATTTCATAGACATGCAATGAGGAAATCAGCATGTAAACCAAAGCATTAAATAAATGTGCATTATTGTAATTATTATTATTTGTGTGTTTGACTCTGTTAAATCTAAAAACTCCTCTTTTCCTACTCCTTTTTTTCTCTCTTTTACTCCCTTCCCTGCCTCCCATTTATTTGGGCACTAATATACTAAAATTCATTATTTTTAAAATCTGTAAAGACTTGGAATTTACAAAGCTAGTTCTCCTGAAAAATTTGTAAAGTTCCCTTAAATAATTTAAAATGTTATGTAAATTTAAGTTATTTTTATTATGATTTACTAGAAGCACTCAGTAATAAAAATGTATTTTTATGTGAGTAAAATCAGCCTTTAGTATAATTATTAGGTATTTCAATTTTAATTCAGAATTAAATAGCAAAAATTCACTGAAGAAAATAATTTATATCCTAATTAGTATCGAGGATTTCCAATTACAGAATAATGTCCTGGGCCATTTTGGTTCTGTCCTGGATCAGGTTAATTTGCACTCTCTTTCATCTCCTCCACTTCCACTTTTCTTCCTCTTGTATCTTAATGACTGGTTCACCTACATTTTATCCTGTAGCTGTCCCATGTCCCCAGTGCTTCCAGTTAAGATTATTCTCATTAGCCTAGTACAGTCTGGGGAGCAATACAAGAACCAACTAAAATGCCTATTCTGTCTCTAAACCTATCAGAGTTAAGAAAAGGTAATGTTTTCTAGGGATTAATAACACCATCAGGGAAACAGAGCAATCTGCAGTGGGAGAAATGGTGTTAGAGCTGGAGTTAAGAGAGGCTCAGGTTTATATCTTGTAGCTGACACTAACTAGCAATATGGCCATGGGTAACTCAGAGACTCAGTAAAATGGGAGGAATAATAGCTATAGTATTTACCTCAAGGGGCTGTTCAGAGGATTGAATGAGATAATACAAATATCTCACAAAACTTTTTTTTAAAACCCTTAGCTTCTGTCTTAGAATCGCTACTAAGTATTGGCTCTAAGGCAGAAGAGCAGTAAGGTTTTGGCAATGGGGGTTGAGCAACTGGGAAATTTCTGAGACCAGATTTGAACCCAGGACCTTATGTCTCCAGGCCTGGTCTCTATCCACTGAACCACCCAGCTACCCCTTTCTCACAAAACATAACGGAGTTCTAGAAATGACAGTAATAAGTAACAATAGGAAGCTAGGAAGCTGGGAAGCCTCAACTTCTTCATTCTTTACTATCCTCAGGTATAAAATGGGAATAACTTCTGACATCTATCCAAAACTTTAAGGTTTGTAGAGCACTGTTCATACCCTATTTCAGTTGAGTTCCAAGCCCCACAAACAAACCCAGGAAGGAAATGCTATAGATTTTATCATCCTCATGTTACGAACAAAGAAACTGAGGCTCAGAAAAATTAAGTGTCTTGCCCAAAATCACAGCTAGTGCATGTTGAAGGTGGGACTTAAACACAGGACTCCCAGATTCCAAGACCAGCACTCTTTGCACTCATTATTTCACAGGGTTTGCTATGACAAAAAGGACCAAATGCATCAACTAAATGTGAATTGTTGTTACTATAGAGAACTACAAAAGTTACCTAAACATGTAACTGCATTTCCTTTTAATTAGCTCCATTTTTTTGCATAAATATTTAATTAGCTACATTAACAAAGAAAATAGTTAAGGGGAAGTGCATTTGTCATATTACAGACATTATTTTGTTAAATTATGTTCTATTGTTAAAATGATAGATAGTCAGTCTTATGCAAAGAAGTATACTTGGATTGGAAGGTCTCACCTGGCCTCCATATGCACTTTGCTGATGGTGCAACTCCACAGTATAATCCTTCATGCCACTTTCCAAAGAGACGGTGAACCACTTTTCCTTCCTGATCCATGACAACTCCTTGGACTTCATTTACATTAGAATTCCAATAATTCACCTAGGAAAAAAAAAGCCTCTTCAGCTAGTCACAGTGTCAGCTTCATGATACAATTAGAGTCATTCTGACTTTGTTGGAAACCTTTATAAAAAAGAAAATTCATTCTAACAAAATCTAAAGAAATTTACAACTGCAAAACTTGAAGCCTAGATCATTTCAAAAGATTTCTAAAGAAATACTTGATATGTTATTATATAGTTTGTTCTGAATGTTTGAAGAATTGGAATATGAAGGAGAAAACAAGGTAGGCCATTAGCTAAATATAGAAGGACCTCGTTTTGCGTGAATTCAACACATGCAAATTCAAGTATAGGTAGATGATTGGCAATGCAAAAAAATAAAGACAGAAAAATATGTAACTTTTTAAAAAATTATGCGCTAAATCCATCCCATTTTCCCAAGTGGCTTAGTCTCTTAGCAGTTTGCCCATTCACACTCACTAGAAGCATCTGAGTGAGCCATTACATTGTTTTGCACCAAACATTAGATTCCACATCAGCCTTTGGTCAGAGTTCTTGCTTGTAACAAGTTGTTTCTGTGCCCAAACAGTGCTTCTCTTTGTTTTATTAACACTACTTAATTATTATAATGATCCCATAGTACAAGATTAGTGATTTTGGAAGATCTGATAAGCCTAAAAAAGCTATGGAATGTCTGAGTATGTTCATATAAGAAATATTTGTTAAATTATGCATGATTTTCAGCTTACATAAAAGGTCTTGGATAGTACTAGTCATATAAAATGAGGTCCTACTATATACAGTCTAATGCAAAATTTAAATATATATTTTCTCCTAACCACTTGAACATTGCTTCCTTTTATTTTAAATATTTTCCCAATTATATGTAAATACAAAATTTTACATGAATTGTTTTTTTAAAAATTTGAGTTAAAATTCTCTCCCTTCTTTTCTCTCCTCCCTTCTCCTTATGAAGGCAAGCAATTAGATATAGGTCAGTGAACATTGCTTCACTTTAGAAAAGAAAAGTGAAGAATGGAATTTCAGAGCTAGAAAAACCTTAGAAAACTTCTAATATACTCTTCCTTCATTTTAGGATTCTTGATTAGAGTAGCAAAGGACTTCAAAGCTATCTAATTTAACCACTTCACTTAGTGAATGAGGAAATTGAGGCTCAGGGAGGCTGTCAATGAAAGAAATTGGGAATTAAAGAAGTATGACTTGCCCAATAGATTTTAAGCCCTTTTAGGGCAGACACTGTTTAAATTTTTGTCTTTTTTAAATCTCTAGTGCTTAGAATAGTACCTGATATATAGTAGATGCTTAATAAATGCTTGTCGAATTGAATTGAATTGCCTCTAGTCACCCGGTTGGCCAGTGGCAAAGTTAGAATAATACTCTGGGTTCAACAGAGACCCAGTTGAGACAACATGCTATTTTACTCATTCAATGATAATTAATTGATAATCCTTAGATTAGATAAGGTTATGAAACAAGTTTGATATAGCTCATATCTTATAAAACAAATGTGATATTGTTCCTCTCTGACAGGAATTAGGATCTATGTTAATGCACTAATTAATTATTCTTTGTAGTCAAATACTTTCCCTATATTCAGTAACTTAATGTCAGGAGTAGAAACATAAAAAGGAGAAATGGATCTAGAAGTCATTTCTCATATTTTGGTAAATATCTGATTTATACAATCAGATAATATAATAATCCCTAACATACACAAGTGTGCATGCCCATTTACATAACAGAAAAAACAATGGATTAGGAGCCAAAACAATTGGGGCCTACCCCAAATTTTCTGGGTGATCTTAAAGGTAAGTCATCTGTATTTGTGGGTGGCCTTAACTATCTCCTTGGTAGAATGAGGGAAATGAGCAAAAAGAGTCTCACTTCTTTCATTTTTATGATCTCTTTCAAACCTAACAACCTACACCTTTGAACTGGTTGCCTTCAGACCTGGAATTCTCTTCTTCCTCATTTGCAATTCCTGGAGTCCTTAGCTTCCCCTAAGACTTAATTCAAGAGTCATTTTCTGGAGAGCTCTTCAGTTCCCTTTAGCTGCTCCTATCTTCCCATCTAAGGTTATCTATAATATGTTGTCTTCTTCATTCAAATGTCAGCTTCTTGAGAGTGAGGACTGCTTCACTTGTTTTTGTATTGCTAGACCCTAGCACATTGCTTAGCACACAGAAGGTGCTTAATAAACACTTCTGGACTGAGAGAGTCTCTATTTGCAAAGTGCCAGTTGATACTTCGAACCTGGCTCTTTAGATATGGGATTCCCCAGGAAACAGAAAAGTAAGTAGTTATTGGTTACCTTAAGATTAAGAGAAGGTACATAAAACTAAAGGAAACTCTCCTTTAGCTGGGGAAAGGGATTGAGAAAAACGTGACTTAATATTAAATTGACAGCATATCATTGTGCCTTATTAGAATCAGCCCAGTAATTTCAAAATGCTGAAACAGATGAAAGGAATATTATTTATATCATGATAGTGTTTTTAGTCTACACTTAATGAAATACAACATGTAACTGTGGCATGCCAAGTAGTAACTCCAATTCCAACAGACGGAAGGGAAGAATGTCTTTGTGGGTATTTGAATATTGCATGCATTTATCATTTTAATAACTTACCTTCCTGAGGCTAAGGGCCTATTTTTCTGTTAATCAAATTTCCATGTTTATCATAATGGTTGGGATAAACTGATAGTAAGAAATTGGTAGCCAGCATATACTTTATTGCTGCACTTAAAAGTTCTTAGAAGCTGATAACGACTTCATAAACTCCGTTATCATAAATATGATCAACTGAAACTGGATACTCAGAGAAAATAAGTACATGCAAAAGCTATTTTTAACAGCTCAACCTGGTCAAAATATATGAGCTTGCTGTTGCTTAGTATTAAATGTCCTATCTCTTCCTTAGGATATATTTTAGACTGTTTTCCCTAACCACATTATTTACCTTGACAAATGTGAGTTTACAGATACAAATACTGCTCTTTGTATTTCTAATAGTGATTTCTCCATAATGCTCTATCCATCTCCTCCCACTGAGGATGTTGTGGATACACGTAGTGACTTTGTTCCATACGTAGTAATCTCCATACCTAGAAAGAGAGTGTGTTACTACCGAAACAATGAAACCCGCAGACACCTCTACTTATGCACTGATGATAAACCTCAAAGCTCTTTTCCTCTTCTTTTTCTTTTTGCTACCTCCTCTTTGGAGGATTTCAAGTAATCAGTGATTTATCTGATAGCAGATGCTAAGTTTCTGATCCTGACCCATATATAGATGAGATGAGAATGATTATTTGGAAAGAATTAATGGGCTTTACCCAAATAATTCCACAAAGCTGTTGCGAATTCAGTGAATTATCATTTATCAGTTGCTTTTCCCCAAGAAATATCTGAGAAAGTATGTCTTCATAGATCTTTGAATTCATCTCACATAAATTTGCATGCATATACATAATCTAGTAAATGAATTGATATAGCAAAATAAATGAATAATATAGCATATAGTCAGAATATACTAATTCATAGGTGATGTACCACCAAATAGTATATTAAATATTCTTGTAAATATGAATATGTATTTACATATACATAAGAACTTTTATCCATATACATACTTAGTTATGCAGACATATACATAAACACGTTCATATTTACATGTATACAAACATTTCCAATTTACACATCTATAATTAATATTTTAATTATATTAAAATACATGTATAAATATAAACTATAAAATAAATTTAATTATATAGGTGACCACATATAAAATAAACATATTTGTGTGCAGTTTTACTGGTGTTGAAATTCACTCCCCAATGGAGATTGGTAACCAATCGGTAACTAATAGTCCGAGTAACTGAGAATTTAAGTGAATTACCCATGGTTACATAATTAGTATGTGTCAAGGTGCAAAATCTGAAGCCAGGATGTTCTAATTTCTATACTGGCCCTAAGTCTAATATACTCTCCTGGCTCTCATACAACTCTACATACACATATGCACACACAGTGGAGAAGGCAGAAATAATGGAGGGGAACTGGAAAGAAAGTGCAAAACTATACAAATGAGCTATTCAAAGCTACTAGAAGAGGTGGTGCTGACAATCATCTCTGGCAACGGCTTGGTTTCCCTAGGCTGACTTCCAAATAAGGAACAGTTCCTCAGAACTATCCACAGTGCATTTAGGGACAAAGGGGTCAAAACAGGATATATTCTGAGAGAAATGGGAAAGAGAGTAGGTTGGACTGGACGTATTTCAATGCATTAACTCTTCCCTTGGTTGACTTACATGCAGTCATCTTTACCATGGAACGCAAATTGCTTAGGATAGGAAGTTTTAATTGCCATATGCCATTATGAACACATTTCTGAAGAACAGATGTAATCATATCACTCCCTTGTTCAAAAAACTCCAGTGGCTCCCTCTTACCTCTCTATGTTGTTCAATTATTTCTGACTCTTTGTGACCCTTTTTGGGGTGTTCTTGACAAAGATACTGAAGTGAAGTTTGCTATTTCCTTCTCCAGCTCATCTTACACATGAGGAAACTGAGGCAAACAGAGTTAAGTGATTTTCCCAGTGTCTGAGGCTAGATTTGCACTCAGGAAGCTGAGTTTTCCTGACCACAGGCTTGACACTCTGTCCACTGTGCCACCTCATAGCCCTCTTACTTCTATATTCAAATATGAACTCCTCTCTTCAGCATTTGGAGTCCTTTGCAATCTGGCTCCTATCTATCCAGCCAGATTATTTCACATTATGCACTCCACTCACAGGTTCCATGTTCCAGCCCAATGGGCCTATATTTACTGTTTGTTTCTGGTACCTGACATTCTAACTTCTACGTGTTTTTGCTTAAATGTTTTCCCATGCCTAAAATTTTTCTTCACTATCATTTAAGGCTCAATTAAACCTCCTTTACCAAGTCTTTTCTGCATGCCCTAATTTGTTAAAGGATCCCTTGTCCAAAATTATTTCCTATTTCCTATTTTGCATTTTCTTACCTATGAACATGTTATTTCCCTAGAATTTCATGAAAATTCAGAAGTACAGAACTAGAGGGCTGGAAGGTATTTGAGCAGTCATTGACTCCAACCCATACATGAAGAGATTCCCCGTATTTGACCAGCTCTTTGAAAGGAGGCATCATTATATGTTTTGTCTTTGCATTTATAGCACCTTAGATAAAATCAGCACTAAGCGCTTTTAAAAAATAAATTAGGGTAGCTCAGTGGATTGAGAGCCAGGCCTAGAAACAGGAGGTCCTAGGTTCAAATCCGGCCTCAGACACTTCCCAGCTGTGTGACCCTGGGCAAGTCACTTGACCCCCATTGCCTACCCTTAACACTCTTCCACCTATAAGTCAATACACAGAAGTTAAGGGTATAAAAGAAAAAATTAAAAAAAAATAAACACTTCAAAATCAACTTATGTTTATGTAATAATAATAATAACATTTATATAGCCCTTTAATATTTGCAAAGCACTTTTTTTTCATGAATAGGATCTGGACCTGTGATTTTATTTGTATATGCAATTCCCATATGAGTAAGGTTGCTCAATCTATGTAGGTTGGTACCTTCTCTGCAACTTAAGAATTTTAAAAAGCTGTCCATCACAGTGAGAATTTAACTGATTTGCTCAGTCACACAAACAGTATGTGTCTGAGGGGGAACTTAAATTGCTATTGTCCTTCATAACCTAATCTCCTGTGGTCTAGTGACACTGGACTCCTTGCTATTTCTTTTTTTTTTTTTTAACCCTTGTACTTTGGTATATTGTCTCATAGGTGGAAGAGTGGTAAGGGTAGGCAATGGGGGTCAAGTGACTTGCCCAGGGTCACACAGCTGGGAAGTGTCTGAGGCCGGGTTTGAACCTAGGACCTCCTGTCTCTAGGCCTGACTCTCACTCCACTGAGCTACCCAGCTGCCCACTCCTTGCTATTTCTTGAACACAACACAGCCTCCCTACTCTGGTCATTTTCACTGTCTTGTTGTTGCCTGGAATGCTTTCTTTCCTCCTCTCTAATTCCTGATTTCCCTGGCTTCCTTCAAGTCTCAGTCAAAATCTTACTTTCTGCAAGAAACCTTTCCTAGTTCTTCTTAAACTTAGTGCTTTTCCTCTAAGCAAATCTCCAGTTTAACCTGTGTATATCATGTGTAGTCATGTGTAGACAACAGTCTTCTCCATTAGATTGTGAGCGCCTTGAAAGCAGAGATTGTCTTGTCCCTTTTTTGTGCTCTCAGGGGTCAGCACAGTGCCTGGCACATAGTAGGTGCTTAATACATGCTCATTGATTTGACAGGACTTTCTGGCTCCAAGACCAACTCTCCATCCACTATACCATGCTGTCTTTCATACAACAATATCAGTAGAAGTTCTACATTAAAAGAAAGGTCCCTCCAACCCCAAAAATGTTTAAAAGAGCTGTTCCTTGGAAGATCACAGAGAAGTGAGCAAAAGGAGGAAAGGGAACCTACTTTGGAAGCATCACATTCAATGTTCCCACAGGCAGGATTTCCATGGATTTCCCCCAGAACTTGTTTTTCCATCTTATATCTGAAAGAGAACAAAAGAGAAATAGACTCAGAACCCGAAACTTATTCTCCAGCTCTTCCACATGCTTTATTATGTGATGGGGATCCTGGAATTGTAGATTTTGGTTTAGGAGATGATGAAAAGGTGACTCCCACCAAAGTAAAAGATATCAGCTATTAAGGCAATCTGAATCTCCTGAAGATTATCTGAGCATGAAGAGATCAAGTATGACTCTCAAATATATGAATGGCATCTCTCATTATATAATGGATGCTGCGGATTTCTTCTCAACTAATAAAATGGATTAAAGATATATATTATGAACACTTGAAAGAAAATGGCAAGTGCTCTGAAATAGAAATTAGCGCACATAGGATAAATATAAGGTAAAAAGAATGAATATGCTATATATCAGTTGTATAAACAAAATGATCATAACATCATAATGCCATGGATTATTATACCCATTTATGAGAGGCATATTCCTGAAGGAAGTTAGAACATAAAATCCCTGACTAAAGATGCTAAAAGATTATGAAAAAATGAAGTTAGATTCATTCTAACAGATTAAATGATACAGACTAACCAGGTAAATCTCTGGATGATGATTCTCTTTTCACATTCCTATGTGAAATTATTTCCCTCTTCTATTCTGATAAAATAGACAAGAAATTTTTACCCATAGAACTTCAGCAACTTCCTGAATGGTAGTTCACTTACTGTCTTTGAAAAACATTGTCGATGCCCTGTGTTTCTTTATCACAAGCATTTTACTAACACACATACACATATATTTCTCTATACATATGTATACATATGTCTCTCCCCTTCTTCACTTTCCCCCTTACTGAACTCTTCCTTGTAACAAAAAACAACAACAACAACAAACCAGTTCAGCAACTCAGTCCCTCTGGTAGCTCACCTCTCTACTAAGAGGAAGGTAAGTGTGCTTTATCACTCCAGGTGCAGGACTCACTCACTGCCCAGGGCCTAACACATAGTAGGCGTTATATAAATGCTTATGTCCTTTACTCTTTTCAATAGAGATCATTTATATTTTGCATAAATCATTTTGTATTACAGTTATCTGGATCTGTTCTTTACACCTTAACTCCTCTATAGGTAATGGAGGCAGGGATTGTAAATGACTAATTTAGATTTTTTATGTCCTGTAGAGTATTGTGCTCTTCACACAGAAGATGAATAATGCATGTTGGTTGGATTTGGTTGAATTCACAGATAAATTCAATTTATTCTTACAAATATTGAAAATATAATCAGAATAAAATGCACAATAAAATATAATTGTAATAATAAGCAAAACTTCACATTCTAGAGTTTACTCTTTAAGATAAAAAAATCCAGGGCAGCAAGGTAGCACAGCAAATACAGCTCCAGGCATGGAGTCAGGAGGTCCTGGGTTCAAATTTGGCTTTAGATACTTCCTAGGTGTGTGACTCTGAGCAAGACACTTAGCCCCCATTGCCTAGCCCTTCCACTCTTCTGTCTTAGAAGAATTCTAAGACAGAAGAGGTAAGTTTTTTTTTAAATCTTTGTGAACATTTTATCTTTAATCTTTGGCATCTTCAAAAAACAAGGTGGGTAGTACAGCTAGGGGGCTCAGTGGATTGAGAGCCAGCCCTAGAGAAGAGAGAATTCTGGATTCAAATCTGGCATTAGACACATGGGCAAATCACTTAACCTCAAATGCTTAGCCCTTCCTTCCCTTCTGTCTTGGAATCAAGACAGAAGGCAAGGGTTTAAAAAAAAACAACGCAAAACAAAACAAGAGAAGGGCACTGGGTTTAATGGCATTCTTTTTCAGGGTGTGAGCACCGACTTGCCCAAACTCTCAGTATCAGCAGTGGCACCTTCAACTGAGAGTGCAGCTGCCAACTCTAGCCTTTATTTCTTCCTAATTCCAAGTTGAAAATTCAATTAATGAAAACTGAACTCAACAGCAATTAGTAACATCTTCTGAGATCATGAATTGGAACTCTGCATAGAATACATTTGGAGATGAGAAACTTTTTCAATTGCTCATCAATGTGACCTTTAAGTTATATAAGAAAAGTACAAACCTTGCCAAAACACAAAATTCTTTGATTCACAATGACAGGCAGAAATGGGTGGATGGTGGCTAACCTGGTTAAAAAAAAGAAGAAAAAGAAAGACACAGAGTGTCTAGAAATTAAAACAAAAATGCCCCCTTTTTGCACTATATGTAATGTGAGCATTCTTTTTAAATGGTGCTCCTCCCAATGGGGCAAGAGCTATTCAGCTCAGCCATACCTTAAGGAAACAATCTTAGAGTGCTTCACTGAATTAGTGGAGGTTTACATATCGTATTTTCAGACATTCGTTACCAACATTTAAATGCACTTTAATTTGGGGGAGATATTTCCTACATTATCCACAGTAGCTTTTCTGGCAAAAGGACTTTTATTCCATAGGAATAAAAATACCTACCTGGGCAGAAGAGAACTGGAGAAAAGTAGATTTACCTGCTCTGAGAAAAAACGGAATCCCTTGTCTTCTCTAATGCACTCATACGTCTCACCAAGCACAGGGTTGAATGGCTTACTTCCTGCTCTGAAGTAGGTAGAGCAGTATCCTGAAACTGCAAATGCAGCAATGAGGACCTGTTAAAACAGTCAAGAAATAAAAATAATGTAGGAGACGTGTAGCCAGGTGAGTCCCATCCCCATTCTTACTCTATAGATGGGGCGCAAAGCATCTCTCTTTATTTTGTTTTCTTTCTTACCTCTTTACAAAGCCTTCTTCCTTGAGTTAAGTTCTTAAAAGGGGGAAAATAGTCTAAAGCTAGAATACAAAAAGAAAGTGTCTGGGATGTTTTAACGAATGCCTAAGAATGGAATAGTCAAGACTGGGTCTTATGTAGAACATGTTGCCATGATCATAGGATCATTCTCAGATTGGAAGTGTACTCAACACTTGGCTTTTTTAGTTTTAAGCAGATGGGGGAATTGTTTTAATTCTAGATTGGAACAAAGTCCAGGTCAAAGAGGAAATAAATTATCTATCCAAATCAAGCCTAAAATCTTTGTTGTATGAGCCAATGGCAAACAGTGGTTTTTAGGAGACGCAGATAGAAAGGACATGCTTTAAAACTGCACGATGTATGTAAAACCCACTGGAATTGCTTGTTGGCTATAAGAGGGAGGGAAAGAATGTCAATCCTGTAACCATGGAAAAATATTCCCAATTAATTAAGTACATAAATTAAAATTAATTAAGTACATAAAAATTAAAAATAAAACAAAAAAAAAAAACCAAAAAACTGCATGGTTTAGGGCCAACTAGGTGGCACAGTAGATAGAATTCTGGATCTGGAGTCAGGAAAAATCCTCTTCCTGAGTTCAAATCTAGCCTCAGACACTTACTAGCTGTTTGACCCTGGGCAAGTCATTTAAAACTATTTGTCTAGACAAAACAAAACAGAACCAAAAAAACCCCAACTTCCTGGAATACAACTTTATATCATAAGTTCAGAAAGTTTGTAAGGTGGGGTAATTCTAAGAGTGAATCCCTTCCCAAAAGGACATGAACCTCCTTGGTCTTAACTTACTCAGGCATTGGCTTCTTTTTACTAGAAGGATATGATCTCTACTTTAATTGCAGAGAGAGTGTGTCTACATGTAAAAAGAGGCAGACTACACTAATGATGATGATTTTGATGGTGACAGCCAGCATTTTAATTGTGCTTTAAGGTTTGTAAAATTATCTCATTTGGTCCTATGCCAATCCCATGAGGTAGGTGCTACTATTATCCTCATTTTAAAGATGAGGAAACTGAGGCTGAGAAAGGTCAAATGATTTGCTCATAGTCTCAAAAGCTAGTAAATCGCTGATTGCCAGTTTGAACTCAAGTCTTCCCTAGGTGCTCATGATTTTTCATTGTTATTTTAAATCCTTACTTTCTATCTTAGAATCACTATTGTGTATTGGTTCCAAGGCAATGGGACTTAAGTGACTTGCCCAGGGTCACACAGTTAGGAAGTGTCTGAGACCATATTTGAACCCAGGACCTCCTGTCTCTGGGTTTGGCTCTCAATCCACTGTGCCACCCAGTTGGCCCTGGTGCTTATGATTTTAAAAAATAAATACAGCCAATCAGGGTTAGTATTCTGACCTACTCAAGCCCTGTTCTGAAGCTAGCTTGTGTGTGTATGTGTGTTTTGATGGGCATTGTCTTGTGGCACCAAATATTACCATGCGTTCATATGGGTCATCAGTTTCTGAAGCCTTGTCCAAGAGCTCACTATATTCAATTTCTTCACAGAGATGTTGCAGAGTGTTGAGGGGTTCATTCAATTCCACAGGCATAGAGACCTTAGATAGATCTTTGCCAATATTGTTTCTCAAAATATTCCACAGGTTAATGTTGCTAGTATCTGGACATGGAGCTGGGAGGCAAGTTCGCCGCCCATTTCGGAACGCCCCTCCTGTAAGTTCTCCATTAAGGACTGAAATAGGGAAAAAAGAAAGGCAAGAATCACAGACTGGAAGATATTTTCCTCAAAGGCAGTCCAGATGAATTATGTTAAAAAAAAAAAGAAATCATGCATATGCTGTATTTATTAAGCCTTCAGTATCCTTGCGAGTAAATGGCATTATATCAACACATGGCTATTCATTAATGCACAAACAATCACGGGAGTATAATTTACTTACCAGGTGTTAAATATATGCAAATAGCATTCAAGCATACTTTCAAGAAGAAAATTAAGTGGGTGGGAAAAAGAACCAGAACGATGTCATTTTTAGTAATTGAAAACTTTTTACATTAAAAGTATTCTGAGTGACTTTAGAAGTACTTGAAGAGCAGTCATATTTAGGAAGGATTAAAATTGCTTGCAGTTTGTTTCCAGAGATGGCAGAACCAGGAGTAATGTGCAGTATTTGCAAAAAACAGAAATTTGTTTTTGATGAAAACTTTCTAGCAATTAAAGCTATCCAAAGGCATCTTAGGTTCTCTCTCGTCGGAGGGTACACAGAAGTGGGTTCTATGGCCTCTTTGTCAGGTAAGCTGGGGAAAGGATTCTTTTCAGTGACTATATAGCTAAGTTGTCTTTCAAATTTAAAATTCTGTGGTTCTATACTCAGCAGTTTGCTATTTGGACCAGTTACAGAAACAGAACATAAAAATTAGAAATCATTGGGGAATCAGCTCTGTAAAGATGATTCTCTAGCAAAACAATGCTTATACAGTTGGAAAAGTTATTATAGTAGCAAAGACATATATGTAGGTTATAAAAAAGTAGAATTCACTACAGTACATACTTTGCCGGGAAATGTTGTCTGCAACGCTGGTATTGTCTTCAGATATATTATCACTCACATCACTGATGTAAGACTCATCATCTGAAGCCTAAGAAAGGAAAAGAGATGAAATTCAGAAAGTGGAGAAAATTAAGCCTTTAAATAGTCAAAAAATTTGGAAGATTATACAAATTTGGAAGGTATACAAAGCTGACAGAATCCAAATTACTATTGTTAAGGGAAATGTAGTAAGTCAATCTTTCCTTCTCCTTGTGAGTTCATTTATAAAAAAGAGAATGGATTCATATGAAATGGGTGTCACCAGGAAAACAACAAGGGAAAAACAGAAAAAAATGAGGCCATCTGTCAAAAGCTGCCTTTTCTCCCAAACTCTGTACCTCAAATCCTCTTAATATCATCCCATATCCTCTCCTCCCCCACCCCTGTATTTATGCCCTTGATTCCCATCCTTTACCATCTCTTTCTAGAGATTGCCCCGTTTATCATCTTCTCTTCTTCCATGAATTTTTGAACTATCTTTATTTATTTATTGATTCCTTTTTCATTAAGTATAAACATGTCCAGATCTCCTCCATCCTTAAAAAAAAACAACACACAACAAAACCCCTTCACTTGACTGTCTCATCTCCTCAGGCTATAGACTTCTATTTCATTTTCTCTTTTTATAGCCAGCCTCACAGAAAAAAGCTGCCTGTAATTATTGCGCACACTTTTATATATCCAATTCACTTCTCGACTTCTTGTAATCTGGCTTTTGCCATTTGACTGAAACTGCTCTTTCCACACTCACCAATGTCCTCTTTATTGCTAAATCAATGGTCTCTTTCTAGTCTTCATTCTTCTTGACTTCTCCACAGTGTTTGACACCTTCTCCATTTGTACACTCTGTCTTCCTTTGGAATTTGTGATACTACTCTTTTAGTTTTCCTCCTACTTCTCTAACTGATCCTTCTCTGTCCTTTTGCAGAATCATTTTCCATATCTCACCTCCTATTTGAGAGTATATGAGAGGGATATGGCCTGAGCCTTCATCTCCTCTCTCTTTATCTTGTTCATTTATCTTCATATTAAGCTTCCACAGGGTCAGCTATCTTCTATGCAGATGTCACACACTTGGCAACTGATTAGCTAGAGGGATAGCAGAAATGGATGAGGCTAGAATTACCCTACAGTTATAAGCTCGAGCAATGGAGGGTGGTGGTGCTAAATATGTCCACCTAAATGTCCCATTGCAAACACAGTATATTAAAAAGAGAACTTATTATTTGCCCTTCCTCCTAATTATTTATTTCAAAGGCACCACCACCCTCCATTGCTCGAGCTTATAACTGTAGGGTGATTCTAGCCTCATCCATTTCTGCTATCTCTCTAGCTAATCAGTTGCCAAGTCTTTCCTGTTCTATCTCTATAATATCTCTCCCATCTGTGTCCTTTCTTGACTCACATCACAACTACCTTAATTTAGGTCCTCAGCCATCTTGCCTAGACAACAATAGTATCCTATTTAGTGTCTCTGACTCAAGTTTTTCCCCTCTCCAATCCATCTTCTACACAGCTGCCAAAGTGACTGTCCTAAAACACCATGTCACTCTACACAGTAAATTCCAGTAACATAAAGTCCTTGAAATAAAATAAAAATAGGATACATAAATAAAATAGGATTAACTATAAACTCCTATGTTTGGCTTTGCAAGCTCTTACTATAGGGACCAGGCATTAATCTACAGTCCATGCCCCTTGGTCTAGCCATTCTGGCCCATTCACTGTTCTGAATATGTGATGCTTCTTTCCCACCCCAGCATTTACACTGGCCATCTCCCAAGCCCAAGATGTACTAACACCTCATCTCCATTGCTTACAAAGCTCAGCTCAGTGTGACACCTCCACGAGGGCTTTTCTAATCCCCTAAATTGCTAGTGTTTACACTGTAATGAGCTTATATTTATTAATATGTTTTCCATAAATATATGTTCCGTTTCTCTATAATATTTGACCTGGTCTAAGGTTGATGCAGGGATCCACCATGTTACTTTGTCCTCCTGCCACCCAGGCATGACCTCTAGTGAGCAGACTCTTCCAATGAACCCAATTAACCTAATTAATCCTAATAAAACCTATTAATGACCAAATTGCCATGGGCCCTTTTATCTTTGGTATCTCAGTATTCTCTTGGAGGGTATGCCACCTTGCAATTGGCATAATCAGTAAAGAACCAATCTGCCTGTTTCAGGATAGTATGCCTCCCCACAAACCTTGTATCCTTATAATGCATGTGGACACATTCATACATACATGCATGCACATGTGCATGCATGTATGTATGAACGTACATGTTGTCTCCCTAGATGGTCTTCTGTAAGCTCCCTGATGGCAGGGATTGTCATTCATTTTGGGTCTTTGTATTCCCAGTACCAGTAATGGAAACTTAGCAAATGCTTAACGTATATAGGTTGGATTGCAATGACTTGTTGAGACCCCATGGTCCAAGAAAATCAGGTGCTTCCTAAAGGAACCTAGAATTCTGACAAATAGAGCTTTCTTGGAATAGAAGAGGGTCAAGAAGGGAAAATGGGATAAGCATTTCTATATAGCAACTACTATCTGGTAAGTGCTTTACAAATATAATCTCAGTTCATCCTTCTCTGTCAAGGCACAGGAACAGAGTTGAAAATTAGCTAAGTGGCTTTGTGGATACATAGTCAGTCCTAGAAACAGGATGTCATGGGTTCAAATCTGGTTTCAGACACTTCCTAGCTGTGTGACCCTGGACAGATCACCTAATCCCAGTTGTCTAGCCCTTACTGCTCTTCTGCTTAGAACCAATATTTAATATCGATTCTGAGATGGAAGGTAAGGGTTTTGAAAAAATTAACAAAGATACAGACAAGGAAAGAAAATGAATAGGTTAATCACACTTTTAACATAAGAGAAAGAAAGATATTCCATGAGGACAAAAGAGAAAAATAATTCAATTATTTGTTAAAGAATACTTAGAAATCATTTAAATGTTTACATAAATGATTTCCTAGTATCAATCAAACCACCTCTCCCCTTGCTTGACAAAACAAGTCATTTTATAATGACTAGTTTCTGGTGGCTTCCTTTTTTCCAGAGGCAGTTCTGTCTTAGGAGATAACAAAGCTTGGAAAAATCAGAGTAAGAGGTCTTTCCCTTCTAAGTTTCCCTCCCTCCCCCGAATTTATCAGGAATCGAATTGTATTGCTCCCATTAACCAACAAAATCAAAGCTGCATGAACGTTTTAGGTTTGACAACAAATGCAATAAATGAATCCTATCATTCCAAGACACATTTTTGCAATCAATTAATCCCTATATAGTTATAGAATTGGAGACAAAAGATTGCTCACACCAAAGCCATGATGCATATATGTTTTTGATGGGTATCACTTAATTTTCATTCTCTGGAAAAATGAATAATAGCGATATTTTGCTTCTGTTCAATTTTTAATTACTTCCAAAGTTCACCCTAAAAGCAAAGCATATCTACCAGCAATATACCAGAGGAGCACAGCTTGCATATAGGTGTTATACTTACTGAATCTTCTTTTTAATAACTTATGTTAGACAAAACATAAAAGGTTGATGTATCAATTAGTTTTATTGAACTGATTTATATTTTTACCTCTCTCTTTTTTCTTCTTTGCTACAAAGGACGTCTAACTGGGTAAAGAAGGGAGGAAGGTATACCAGTGGGAAATGAAAAGTAAGATTAAAAAGTAAAATGGAAAGCAAAATGGAAGTAAAAACAGAAGATGAGAATAAAATAAAAAAGTGTATGGACATAAGTATAAAGGTAGTAGTGAATGAAGTAAAATATCCTTTGATATCTCAAAGATTTTTTAACCTATTTAGGAAAAAATGCTTTGGTCAGAGAGAGTTGGAAAAGAAAAGTGATATCGCTGGTTTCTATTTGTATATCGATCAGTCACCAACCCTGCATGATCCTGGACACACTCCAATCTTTGGGTCTCAAGTTTTCTGATCTGGGAAGTTAGAACAGATGATTTCTAAGCTCCCTCACAGTTTCACCATTCTAGGACTCCATACATGTTAGACTGACAGACAGGTAGATAGACAGACAGATAGATAGATGATAGATAAATAGATAAATAGACAGAGAGATAGAAAGAAAATCTTAGAATTTCACTTGTCACTCATGACGGAGTTCTCTTTGATGTATTTAGTGACAATCAGGGATAAACCTGAAACAAATGTCTTCAGCATATTGGTTTGTTTTTTGGCCAGGAATGTATGTATTTATGTTTATTATATGCATGTGTATGATTCTTACCACCAACGACCGCTGCTTTTGTTGCTTTGTTAAATAGATAGCAATAAGATGGATGAAACAGAGAAGGAAGAAAGCAAGAAAGAGAATAAAATAAGCATTTATATAATGCTTACCATGTGTCAGATCCTGCAAATACTGTCTCATTCAATTTAAGAAAGAAGGAAGAAATTGTTTGTCTGATTTGATTACCTATTTACATCCAGGAAAAAAATGCTGCCCAATATAAGTATGCCAGCTACATGTGAGTTCAGGAAAAATTTCTTTCCCAAATAATACCAAGCACACAACATAAGAGAAGCAGAAAATGAAACAAAGGAAATATGAGATTATATAAATTCAGTAAGCATTCAACCTCTGTGGCTACAGTTGCTTATCACAAAAGCAGCAAAAGTAGTGGTTGGTGATAAGAATCATACATGCGCATATAATATACATCAATATGTACAATCCTGGCCAAAAACCAAACCAAAATGCTGAAGACATTTGTTTCAGGTTTATCCCACTTGTCACTCAACACATCTTAAAGGACTCTGTAATGAGTGACACATGAAATTCCAAGGGCACAGAAACAAGTTTAGTTGAAAGGAGTGGGTGGAACAATGACAATTACATCTAGAAAACATTGCAGTTTTCTACTTATGAAGAGGGAACACTCGGTTTTGCAATCTTAAATGTCAAAATTTATTCATTTACTCACTCAAAAACACATGTTATGTATAGCCTACTGTGCCAGGCACTAGAGTGACTGGTTTGGATAATAACTCATTCCTCTCAAGAGTGCACTCTGGGATTCCTCTACCATAGTCTACCTCTTGATCCAGGAGCTATTCTAAGTACTCTTTATTACTCCTGAAGCCTCTCCTTCAGATTGGATGGTTCCATTCAGAACATGACCTGGTAAGGAAGATAACCAAGTCAGCCTTGGCTCCCCTCCTCTGTTGACCACCCTCTGGACTTTTTCTTTCTTGTTTTTTTTTTTTTGTTTTGTTTTGTTTTAGTTTTTTTAGTTTTTAAACCCTTACCTTCTGTCTTGAAGTCAATATTGTGTATTTGCTCCAAGGCAGAAGAGTGTAAGGGCTAGGCAATGGGGATTAAGTGACTTGCCCAGGGTCACACAGCTAGGAAGTGTCTGAGGCCAGATTTGAACCCACAACCTCCCATCTCTAGGGCTGGCTCTCAATCCACTGAGCCACCCAGCTGCCCCCTCTCTGGACTTTTTCTAACATTTCCCTTCATTGGGTACCTTTGTTCCTATTCTATGTCTCCCTTTTCCAGCACCCTTTTATTGGGTGTCTTCTTCATTTTAAATAGAAGAAAATGAGTCATGTAACCATGGAAAAATTTTCTAAAAAATAAAAAAATAAATAAAAAAATTGTCTTTCTTATAAAAAAAAAAAGCTCCTTGAGGGTAGGGAGAGCCTTTCTTCTTCAATTTGTATTCCCAAAACTTAGCGCATGTCTCACACAAAGCAACCACTTAATAAATACCTGTTGACTTAATTGTTGACTGGGATAAAATGCAGCCCGTTATAAGACTTAGAATATATGGAAATGAGAGAGGAATACATACAGCAATGATAATATATAGTAATTTGGCTAATCCAGTAGCTCTCCCCACCTACTTACCTATGCAGACATAAGTTTAGATGGAATGTAGTTGAGAGAAACAAAGATAATTGTTTTAAGAAAACACTGAATTTTCTATCTGTGTGAATGAGGAATGGAAGAGCCTGCAAGAGTTTGGAGGCCTGCTAGCAGCATCTTTGACAGTCCAGGGTCACCTCTATATACAAAAGAGGTGAAGATCCTTTTCTTTTAAACCATTACTTTGTATCTTAGTATCAGTTCTAAGAAGAGAGTAAGGTCTAGGTAATTGGGGTTAAATGACTTGCCCAAGGTCACACAGCCAAGAAGTGTTTGAGGTCATATTTGAACCCAGGACCTCCCATCTCTAGGCCTGGCTCTCTGTTCACTGTACTAACTAGCTGCCTTTGGGAAGACACAGTTTTGCAATTACAAATGACAAAACTAATTTATTCATTCACACAAATAGTTTATTAAACAGCTACTACATTGAAAGCACTAGGCACTGGATTTGAAGCATAGTTTAAATAAGACAGTCCTTGCCTTCATGACCTCATAATCTAGTGGGCTAAGAAGAGATGCATACAGAGATGATCATACACATATGTGTATAATATAGCATACTCCAAAAAAAGAAAAGGAAAATGAAAATAATCCACATGTACAAAATATTTATAGCAACTTTTATCATAGTAGCAAAGAACTGGAAACCAAGGGATTAGATAGCAATTGAAGAAGGGAAACTAGATGGCTCAGTGGATAGAGCCAGGCCTGGAGATGAGATGTCCTGGGTTCAGATCTAACTTCAAACACTTCCTAGCTGTGTGACCTTGGGCAAGTCACTTAACCCCAGTTGCTTGGCCCTTATTGCCCTTCTGCCTTAGAACCAATACTTAAAATAATTTTAAAGAGTTTTTTTTAAGATACATCAACTGGAAAATAGATTAATAAAATATGGTATATGAATGTAATGAGAAATTAATGTGCTATGAGGAATGATGAAAAGGGAAGATTTGGAGAAGTCTAGGGATTCTCGCATGAACTGATGCAGAATAAAGTGAGTCGAAAGAGGATCATAAATTACCCTCTAAGAACTCCAATGTAAAGAAAAACAACTCTGAAGAACATAAAAACATTGATCGATGAAAGGGCCAACTATGAAATTACCAACAATTCCAGAGTACCAACCTCTTCATGGAGAAGTGATAACCTTAAGAGGCAGAATGAGACAGACATTTTTTTTCATGGCCATTGTGAGAAATTGTTTTGTTTCCTGATGAATATTTGTTAGGAGGGTTTTGCTTGTCTTTTTTCCACTAGGAGAGTGAAGGTGTGAGGGAGAAAAGTTTAAGGATATAGTTCTACTCCCCTGCTCCTCCCCCAAAAAACAAAGAAGGAAGATCAGAAAGAATGTAAACTCATTGAGAATGAGGATTGTTTATTTGTGTATTCTTAGTGTCTAGCACTTAGGTGTCAGGTATATAGTAGGCACTTAATAAATACTATTTTTTTGTTTGGTTTGTAGTATTGGTATATGTATGCATATATACATATATACACACATATAATTTGTAGATTGGTTGATTGAAGAATTCACAGAGAAGTAGGGCAGTTTTAAAAGTTACATGTTGAATTTCAAAGAATTTTAACTTATATTTCCCTTCCTTCTATTCTATATTATATATGGAAATATACATTGTATTGGGCATTTGTTAAGTTCAGAAAAAAAACAAATTAGAGAGTTTGCAAAAACAAAGTGCCATTCAAATCTATAGGAAAGTATTTGAACTGCTTTAAAGGAACTGAAATGTTACTTCACTAGAGGACCTTTGCTACCTATATCATGCTGAAATGTGATGGCTTATTTCTAAGAACTAGCCATAACCACTAAGAACAAACAGTGATTTGGCTTACCATCTGGTGGTGGGTGGTGGTTTAAAGAAAAAAAAACCCAAACCCAATCAAAAACCCAAACCCAGCCCACCGAATACTATTTAACCATGCAAAATGGATGCCAAATATCACAATCCTATGTCATCAGACTCAATGCTGATACACAATGTGGGCACAGGGTGAAGTAGCTGATGGCCTCATGTGTTCTAGATGTTCACCAGCAACCTGCGTGGGATGGAGAAATAGACTAAAGCTATAATAAAGTGCCAGGGGGAGGCATATTTAGGACCAGCGCGATGGAATATAGGAAATGATCTAATCATAATAGGGGAAGAGTTTTCTAATACTTTACTGATTTACTTAGTTGAACCAACTGCTAAATTTGGTGGTGGGGTCCTCAGAAATGATAACCAAGCAAGCGAAATAAAGTGTCCTCAGCTTGACCCCAACATCCAAGGGAAGACTAGGGAATGATAATAGGACTCACAAAAAGGAAAGAAATATAAGACTACCATAGAAATGCAATTGATTCAATGAACATATATATTCAGGACCTATGTAGGAAAGAACATTTCACTCTGGAATCAGAGGACCTGGGATTAAATTCTGCTTTTACTAGTTGTATAACCTTGGGCAAGTCACTTAAGCTTGCTAGGCCTCAGTTTGCTTATCTGTAAAATGAGGTAATTATACTAGATTGTGTCTACAAGTGCTTGCCAGTTCCAGATATGTGATTCTAAGATCTTACTTTATGCTAAGTGTTAAGGATATAAACATGGAGTCCTGGTCCTCTAGGATTTGAAAGTCTTTTTTTTTTTAAATTCAACTTTATTTTATTTTCAGTTCTAAATTCACTCTTTCCCTCCTGTCCCCTGTGCATTAAGAAAGCAAGAAAAACAAAACTCATGACAACATGTATAGACAAACAAAATGGATTTCTGCATTAGCTGTTAAGGATCATAAACTCTAATAGAGAGGATAAGAAAGAAATACAAATAAATAAGGTACAAGAGAGAACGTGAGAGTCCAGTTGAGAGATGGTGAGGGCCTGAACTATATAATGGTAGAGATGAGGAGGCACAGACAAAAACGATATGACAGAGGTACAACCAAACAGTATTAACAATTATTTGGTTATCGGGAGTTAGAAAGAATGTCTGAGGTTTGAGCCTGAGTGCCTGGGGAAATGGTGCTATGATCATTGGAAAGCTGAAGAGCAAGAGGTATATGAAGGCAGTTTGAGAAGAGAACCCAGTTAAGTGAAGTTTATTTTAGGATAGGGGAGACCTGAGGGTGTTTATTGACAGAGAGCAAGGAGGCAATGATGTGGAGCAGATTGAAAATGAAAGAGACAGAGAGGGGAATGATGGATGCAGCAAGGTCACAAGAGTGCTGGTGGGGAATGTATTAAGGGCACAAGCACAAGGTTTAGTTTTATCCAAAGGAGGGCTGCCTGATTTTCTGAGGCTGGAAGGAAAGAAGAGAGAAAGAACAGAAAAGGCATAGAGTAATTCTGATTGTGAATAATATTAAAAAGGCCTGATGCAAAGATAGAAAGAGACCACCTTTTCCTTTTTCATCTCTTCTTCCTTCTTCCCCCTTTCGTCCTCAGAGAAGAGTTTGCAAACGTGAAAGGACACACACAATTGGAAGGGAAAGGCAATTCTCAAATTTAATCAAACAAATTAGGAAATCCCTTATTCCTCCTCTATTCTTACTTCTTTCTCCCTTGAAATAAAAGCATATTCCCTTCCTCCTCCTCTTCCTTCTTCCCTCTCTCTTCTTCCTTCTCTGATCTCTTCCTTTTCCCTTCCCTTCTTGCCTCTGTCTCTACCTTCTCCCTTCCTCTTCTGTCATCTTTCTGTATACCCTCTTCCCCCACCTCCCACCCCCATTTTCAGGTAGGTAACATGAAGGGGAACCTTCAGTAGGAGAAATGAATGGATCATAAAGCCACAAAGAAAAGATGTACCTAGTTTTTTCAGGACTGTTTTGGGGTTCTGTCTTAAAGACATGCTCTTTTGTTTGCTCATTTGTGTTCTGAGATCTTTGGGAAAAGAGATTTTTAAGTCTTTAGGTAATTGGAATTGAAAGGATCTCTAGTCTCTTTTTATAAGAAAAAGTCCTGGCCTTAGAGTCAAGAGACTCAGGAGACCTGGATTTCAATATTGGCCCTGATGCTTCCTAGATATATGACCTTGGAAAATAAAAAAAAAATAATAACAATAGTAGCTGATGCAGTCACATGTGGTTGTTTCTAAGAACTGTGTAAAAAAGCAATCTGGTTTATAATCTGGTGATAGGTGGTAGAGAACAACATTTGGAACAGGTGCTACAGGCATTATTCAGAAAAGTTAAATGATATGCACAAGGTCACATCTGTCATAAGCTTGATTTAAACCTACATCAAAATATGTGTTATCTGGTGATGTAATAGTTATTATCCAGCCTTGTGACTTTAATCACATTTCCCTGTTCTAGTCTTCAATTTCCATATCCATAAAAAATGGAGATCTTACTAAATGTCTCCTAAATTCACTTTTGGCTTAATTTTTCTCTGACTCTGAGTCAGTCTCTTTTGTTTTCCTTTTTCTTCTCTTTACATGACAAGAAATTTCAAAATACTCCAAATTCCAGAAATGGTCCATCAGGATCTCAGGATCTCAGTAAGATATATATACTCCTGCCTATCTCTTCTCCGTTCCCCCCTCTCTCTCTCTTTCTCTTTCTCTTTCTCTTTCTCTTTCTCTTTCTCTTTCTCTTTCTCTTTCTCTCTCTCTCTTTCTCTC